>NW_019416597.1:62132-69166 GCF_000390285.2 Anoplophora glabripennis
TCAATTTTAATTATTACAGCATTTTAAAACGTCCCAGTTGTGTTTTTTTAATTTATAAATTTATTATAGCCATGGAATTAGACCCCTCGTCTACGCTTATGCTATGACGTTTCTCAGGTCGGGCAAATCAAGTCCGTTTACACCCACTAAAAAAGCATTTCCCTATTCCCTACCAAGTGCAAAAGACAGATAGAACAAAGAGAGATAAAGACAGATAGAATATAAATCGACGTTCAGTGTAACTCAGTCTATAGACGATTATAGATTCTATCGATGTGCGTAGCTAGCGGTACAAAGATAAATAATATTGAACCGTATAAAAACATTTTATATTTTATATGCATTATGGTAATACTGTTTTTATATTATGCCTGAGTGGCTCTCTATAATTTCGACCGCGGAGTATAATATCATCATTTTCTGCATCTCAAAATCCTATGAATATGTTGTATTTAGACAAAATTAAGGAACAAATCAGTTTTGACCCATATTTGGGTCAGTTTTTAACCAAAAATTTCACTTTTCCCTTGAATTCATCGAGAAGTCACGAATCTCGACTACAGGAATGTGTTCAGCGCATCAAAATCCTTCAGAAATGATATTTGGGTCTTTTGGGTTTGGACTTTATCCAAAAATAATTCGTATATCTTGATTGGAGCTTCAACAACAACAATATACGATTGCAAGAGATTATCCTGCCTCCACGCCCGGAATAAACTTGGTGCGTTGTAATATTGGGAACTTTAATTTACAATTTTCGAACAAAGAAAATAACGGTTGCTGAAGATTTTGAATTGACAAATTTGCCCAATAGAAATAAACATATTTTCGAAAATATGTAGGTAGTCATTTTATTGAAGCAATTTATCCAAATAAATGAATAAGTTACAGCTGTATGATTTTAATTCCAGTTAACTAAAGTGTTTTTGTTTGACGCTTAGAGAACAGTATTAAAATGTCGTTGTTTACGAAAAAACAAGTTAAATGTAGGATATTCCTTAGCATATTTAATACTTCCATACTATTAACTGGATCAGCAATTAACTGATACTTGGTAATTAGACCCGAGTCCGCCCACCACCTCAGAAATAAATCCGTAACGCAAAAAACTACCCATAAACCACCTATAGACTGCATTATGATCTCCGGCCGCCACAAAGTACCTACATCCATATGCCTTGAATTATCTGATCGGCGAATAAATAATTATGCGGTATTTAAAAGTGTGCTACGTTAAAAATACCATGCTAGGCCACTCCTCTTCGCAGATAATGTTTTCTCTAATAACTATAATCATGTAAGTAAATATACAATCAATTTGTTGTTAGGGTTTGCTCGGACACCCACGCTTCTATCGGACTAGTCGTCGAGCGAGCCGTAAAAATCGACGACGTTTTCCATAGCGAACCTCGCGTATATTTTGTATTCGACATCGGCGTATACATAAATTGCCGCATTGTAACGAAAACATTCCTTTTATTGATTTGTGCTTGAACGCCTACCTTTGTGCACAAATGGACTAATTTGAAATTCGTACTTTTTTTACCAAAATCAGTAAAATTTTAGAAATCATTGGCGACAGCTCGGGGTGTCTCTAAAAGGTCGTTACAACGCTCCACCAGATACAGTGCCGCTCAAAATAAGTCGATTTAGCTCCATTTGGGCGGTATACGGCCCTGAAGTTGCAATTTTGTAATCTTTTTTTAATAAATTTAAAACGTCTTATGCGATTTTGCTAAAATTTAGTAAGTTGACACCGCTCTATAGGACAATAAACCCCAAATCAAAATTTTGAGTAATGTCAATCCATTGGCGTCGAACTTGTTTTTTTTAGTAATTACACCTCCCGCAATTCTACGCCAATGGAAGAAAAGAATTTCAAGTTTAAAATTTAGGTTAAGTAAATTATTTACTACAAAAAAGGATCCCTTGATAAGACTCGATTACTCTCATGGTTTATCCGAAATTTGTAATTTTAATCATTGGCAGCAATTTTGACACAAAAATTAAATTAGGAAAAACATATTTACAATTGTGCCTGATATTCTTTAAATAAAAATGAGATATCACTAAAACTATAAATACTAGACAGACAGTACACAAATTCAATTAGTTTAAGACAAATGTAAATTTTCTTTCAGTTTAGTCGTATTTTCTCTACAGGGTGTATCATAATAATATGTTTTCATACAGGGGGCTTACTCTGCGCATGATTTGAAGTAAAAAATTTATAGAAATAGGACAAAATATTACAAAATTAATTTCAAAATTCTGACATCGAATTCGTGATCAGCGACTCCGAAAACCCCCGTATACCAAATTTAGCGCAAATGGGTTATTTTATGAAAATTTGGTCGGCCATCTTGGATCCGCCATCTTGAATTTTTCAAAATTAACCTCGGATCCGTGATCAGCGACCCCGAAAACCCTCGAATACCAAATTTGGCGCGAATCTGTTAATTTTTGAAAATTCGTGAAATCTGACCTTAATTGACCCGTTTTTTTGAGGTTAGAAAAAGAACCATCAATTTTGACCGCTGATCCACGTTCGACGGGGTCTTAACCATATAAATGAACATTTGAATATAGAAAAAAATTGTTTTTTCCTAGCTATTTTCGTGAATTTTCGCTATTTTTGACCTGTTTTTTGAGGTTAGGAAATTCCTGTGATGTGATAGGTCAACTCTGACACTGGATTCGTGATCAGGAGGCAAAAATACTACGGATAACATATGGCGCATGAAAAGTACAGGTAAATTTTTTTTTGTGTGGCTGTGTTATTTATTGATACAGGATAACAAAGAATAAACAGGGCTAATTAACAACTTTCAAAAAGCATCAGTTGATATTTTAGAAAGTCGGTAGTACTTCGTAAAGAATAAATAACGAATTAACAACTACAATAAGGCAAATAGTATTATGTATAAAAAAAAGTTACATAAGTTGCTGAAAATGCTCTCCACCTGCAAGAATACATGCTTCTGCCAGTTTTCGCATATTAATACTTAATACACACTATTTGAAATATTCCTTTCATTATTATCAAACAGGAGATTGAGCGTAATTTTCTATAAGATCAAACTGCAGAAATGGATTCACAACGGAAAAATCTTTGGAAAGTAATATGATCTTTTTGACTTAAAGTCATGCGCAAATTCACCCCCTTGTACAAAGACATACTATTATGGAACATTCTGTATGAATTGTCAACATTGCTATAGTCTTTCCAATATCAATTGAAGAACCAAGACGTTGGCAGTATGTACCAGGTTCGATCGCTGAGGCGGTGTACACACCCAGCCGAACTGGGCGACTGGGTAATAAATCTCAGCTGTTGACAAGGGGCTGACACATTGCCTAGCAGTGCAGTGTAGCAATGCGGAATTTGGTGTGATTCAGATAATTTTAATTTATAATAGGCACCTTCTATTAATCTATAATATTACAATTGAGAAAGGTGGATATGAGAGGGATATTTTGTTTATTAATATTATTACAACATGGCATTTTGGAAACAAAACAAAATAAAATTTACCATCAAATGAATATACAGGGTGTTCCTAAATTTCATGTACATAAGGAAGGGGGCAATTCTTTGGTTTATTTTATGACTAAAAGTTCATATAAACAGGTCCGCAAACGCTTCGTTGCCGATCTAAATTTTAAGATTTTTTTAGTTTTTTCTCTATAGCTCCCACAGTTTTTGAGACATTTAGCTGAAATTTGGAATATAGGTTACGCTGTAGGGTCTTACATCATTGGGCATGCCAAATGGTCGTGATATTCTACAGAGTGATATTTTTTCGGGGTTCATGTCCCCTTTTATTCCCCTGAACTTTTGTGCGGTGCGCCGCTGGTAGATTCTAAAATCAAAATTTAATGTTTTATTGATAAACTTTTTTTGCCTCTTATGATTTTTGTCGTATCTGCGACCGTTATCGAGAAAAAAAAATAAAAAACGATTTTATGTAATTCGTTAGATGAAATATAAATTCTTAAAATGGTTCAGTAGGCTCTGTCTTTATTTAGATAATTTCTTGTTTCTATTAATTTTGACAGTTCGCATTTGAAATAGTAACTTGGGTCTGCATATGTTTAAAAATTAAATGTTTATGTTACAAACTGTAAGGTGTAAAAGTGTTTTAAATACTCATTATAATCTCATAACAAAGGCAAATTTTACGAATTTTGAAATGGGTCATCCCAACTTTAATTTTTAACAGGTAGTGGCGAATAAACTGTCAAAATTAATAGAAACAAGAGATTATCTAAATAAAGCCAGAGCCTACTGGACTATTTTAAAAATTTAAATTTCCTCTAATGAATTACATAAAACTGTTTTCTATTTTTTTTTCTCGATAACGGTCGCAGATACGAAAAAATCATAAGAGCCAAAAAAGTTTCTCAACGAAACATAAAATCCAATTTTTATTTTAGAATCTACCAGCGGCGCACCGCACAAAAGTTCAAGGGAAGAAAAGGGGGTCTGAACCCCGAAAAATATCACTCTGTAGAATATCACCACCATTTGGCATGTCCAATGATGTAAGCCCTACAGAGTAACCTATATTCCAAATTTGAGCTAAATATCTAAAAAACTGTGGGAGCTATAGAGAAAAAACTAAAAAAATCTTAAAATTTCCAACACTCTGTAGATCGGTAACGAAGCGTTTGCGGACCTATGTTTATATGAACTTATAATCATGAAATAAGCCAAATAATTACCCCCCTTATGTACATGATATTTAGGAACACCCTGTATAATAGAAATTTTCTAGATTATATACAAGTTTTTACAATTTTTTACCTTTAGCAGAAAACTTTTTTTAGGGACGCCTATGAAACTCATTAAATTTTATTGCTAGGCGTTTTTATACAAGTTCAACTGATTTCGGAAAGACTGTACAACTGTGTAAATTTTTAATACAATTTTTTTCCGTCCGAAAGTACATGTTTTTGGTACCTACGTCTGCAGAAGAAAAAAATATTAATATTTATTCCGCGGGACAAAGTAACCGCCTACTGAAATTATTATCCGAAAACAATCTATATTTAAATAAGCCGAAAACAAAAGAAGTCGGCGCGGTGCGTCCACTGAAATCCCCCGTAATGAAATTTTTAATATTCCTCCCAAATTCGAAAAACCAAAAAACATGAAAGCGGCTACCGACGTACGACCGGGATTCGGACCCACCTGGCGACCTATCGGATCTCCTTTGTTTCGTTATATTAATAAACCGTGTTTATTATTTCGATAATTAACATGCAAGCCGTACGTTTGCCGCATATTCAGGCAGTGTGCCATGTCTGGCGCGTGCTGGAATAACGAAGTGTGTTGCCGAGCGCGGTTGGCCGTGCCCTGCCCTCAACTTTTAATATTTTAAAAAACAGTCATCGACCATGAATGATAAAGGAAGACAAACAGCCAGGTAGGTCCCCATGACTCAATACTTTTGATGATATCCGCCTTTCCTAAGAATCGTCGAATGTAAATCGGTCTCTCTTTGTGCGCGACACATTTGGGGTAGGCACCTCGTATAGCTGTGTGATTTTCTATTTCAGATAAGATGTGGTGGTTGTTCTACGATGTTCTCTTGGCGAGGAGCAACTAACTTCTCAAGAAATTATTCCTAGTGATCAAATAAGGCGTATGAAGTTTTGTGAATCCATTAGGGAAAAATATATAAAAATAATGAATTTGCTAGGCAGATTCTATTTACAGACGAATCATCTGTTTCCCTACTTGGTCGTCATAATCCTTCAGTGGTCCAATATTGGTCCTGGGAAAACAAGCATTTAAGTATACCATTAAGAACGCAGTACCCTCAAAAGTGGGCTGGCATTTCAGGCGATAATGTTGTGGGTCCCTTTTTTATTGACGGTAACTTAAGTGCTGAGAGATATTTGCATTTATTACAAAATAGTGTTGTACCAGCTGTACGAAACTTGGATGTAAATTTTGAGGAAATTTGGTTTCAGCAAGACGGATGTCCTACACAACGCAAGGCCAGTTCAAGTTTCCCTGAAAGGCTTATTTCCACAAGAGGTATCATACTTTGGCCTCCTCGATCTCCAGATCTGACACACTGCCATTTCTTTTTATGGGGTCATTTAACACAATTTCTCTACAAACATCGACACGAAAGAGCCGCAAATTTGGACGAATTACGGTTTCATTAGAAATATTTTAGGATCAGTTACTCCTGAAATTTTGTCAAATGTTCGTCAAGAAATTTACGACAGATTAGGCTATTGTGAAGCTCAAGCAGGTGGTTTGTTTGAACACCTTATTAATTAATAATAAGCTTTATTTAATAAGCATTTGAAAATATGTAATTCATAATTTTGCTTAAGAATAAAAAAAATATCGTACAAATAGGGTAATTACTGTAAGTATGGCAACACTGCTTATTGTCCAGTATTCAATCTTCCGTATGTACGTATCTTAGACGTACGTTGATTCCAAATTCCTAATGCAAGACAGAGACGATAAACCAATAGTCAAGGAGAGCTTAGAACCGCAGGCTTTGCGCACTTATGGCGTTTTTTTTATTCCCTTATATCGATGGCATAAAGTCACACCACCTAGACTGGCCGTATCTAATTCCAACGCACGGGTACCAGTGAATGCAAAATCCGGGGAAGTGGAGTGTGGAAGGCAATCTGATCGCGCGCAACTTTAAGCAGATCCGGATTAAGTAATATTTTTATTACATATTAAACATTATATTGCATCTTATGACAAATATTCAATTTAAAGTTTGTAATTATTCAGAAAATAGTATATTTTAGTGTCATATTAAATAAAACTACAAAATAATTTAAATATATTTATTATCCTCTAAATAATATTAATTTATTTAATATTTGTCTTTTCGTAGATTTTACCGAATTAAATAATTTGACTTCATGATTTATTCGTACATCGATATACTTTTCACATTCAGCCCTTACAAGTTCTATTAAATGATTACAATTGTTAGGTAAATTATCAAATTGATGTTCATGCAAATTTTCAAATATGTTCACATTCA
>NW_019416597.1:69327-70207 GCF_000390285.2 Anoplophora glabripennis
AAAAAAAAGCGTTTGTAAAACATGCGTTTGCTGTTATTCTAACCCCACATTTTAAGAATTATTTTCACGTACTTATAAATAAAAGTAAACAATTTTATATGTAGGACTAAGCAAGTAAATGTTATAAGAATATTTATATGTGGAATTATATATAAAAAAGATAGTATTTTCGTAGATTTCAGTACCTAAAACCTTAATGGTTTGATCGTTTTTTGCACCTGTTTATTCGTTTTACTGCGGCCGGCGTCTTTGAAAATACTCAGGTGGCATGACATAACATTCCTATTATTTGATAAGCTTTAGATTATTCAGTTATTAAATGTTTGAAATTATTTGTCTTTGCGGAAAACACTATTTAAAGAATATGGGGCCCTTAAATGATTACAATTGTTAGGCAAATTATCAAATTGATGTTCATGCAAATTTTCAAATATGTTCACATTCAGAAAGTTTTTTAATACGTGATAAACAATTTCATTTTTCTGTAGCCTAGGTGTTCTGCTTTCATCATTATTTAAAAATTTTATTAATTTTTCTATTTCTTAGTATATTACTACACTATGTGGGCGAACAAAATTATAAAGCTAACCCTGGAAACTTGTGACGTCAACCGAAAAATGGCGTACATATTTACATTTATATATTCCTTTTTTTTACTTACCTAAGTTGGTGAAGGAAACTTTTCGCTTCTCTTCACCAACTCGATCACTTGTATTTATACAACGTTTTACAATACACTTGCCCATGATAAAACGTCTAATTATCGAAATCACAGCGATGCGTACACGTCAAATGCTAGGACACGACTGAGCGCTGGGCTCCAAATCAGGCTCCAAAGTGTTTTCACCAAAGTCGCTCTATAAGCCAGTCTAGGTGGTCT
>NW_019416597.1:70354-106553 GCF_000390285.2 Anoplophora glabripennis
TTTTTTTTTATATGTACAGCACTGAATTGAAAATATTTAGTGGTTTACACGATAAAATTTTAAAAACGGATTGTTTGTAGCAGAACAATATAATATTATAGCTAAATTAAGGAAGCATCTGACAGTAGTGATTAATGACTCATTAATCACTGCCGTGATTAATGGGTATTATTAAGGTCGAGCAAACAGACGTATAATGGGTACATTATACAATAGTCGTGGATAAAGTTATACAAAAAATGATATGGGGGCGGAGTCAGAATTATTAGGGGAGACTGGTGAAATATTTATATATTTAATTTACTAACTTTGTATCGGATATAAAAATATGGCCAGACCTGTATACGATATGCGAAATACTAGGTCTCCCAATATTCCATATAATGGAGTTGTCACAGTTTACTGCGATCAAAATAAGCGGGTTTAAATTTACCTCTATCCTATGTTTTTTTATAAGAACTGTTCAAAATGACCACCGTTTACTGTTATACAGAAATTAATTCTACGCAAAAAATTAAAATGCACCCTTCTCAATATTTCTTTATTCTGCAAATTGTGAACAGCATCGTCAGTTTTGTTGTCTCTCGCTATCAATACTCCCAGCGTACACTTTCTGTGTTAAGGCTCCCCAAAAAGATTTAAGTCAGGTGAATGTGGTGGCCAGTGAATTGGAGTATCGTGCTCCCTGCCCTGATGGATATCTGTTCGTATGTACCGCAAAATATTAGCGATAATGCAGCTACAGCTAGAGAAAATTTATCACTTGTTAAATCAAGACCATCGCACCACAAAGAATATTAAATACTTTTTGAATGGAAATCAGAAATAAAACAATAGTAATGTTTTATTTTATTTGATTTCAGTCAATGTTTTCGACTAAACTATTTATATTAGTTCGAAAAATATTCTCCAAATACCTTGTCGACCAAATATTTCGTTACGAAATCCACATTAATTGTTAACGAAAAGACATTTCCAATTTTTCCCGCTCTATATCATTTTTGAAAATGAATTCTAAAGATAGGTTCCGAAGTATTGGAAGGACATCATACTCCACCTTGTATTAATAAAACTGCAGATGAGATTTATCTCTTACTTGAAGTAGCTTTGGTGATGAGTGTTTCTGGAGGATTAAGAAGGGATGAGTCTAAAAAAAATACTGTGAATGATATAGGAGACACAGGTACCTGTTTGCTAGTTAAAACACCAACAACTAAAACTAGTGCTTCAAAGGGTTTACTGTAGTAGAGGAAGAGGAAATGGGTGGTTTGAAACTGGTCAGGAACTATATTTCATTGAGCCCAAATGAAATAAAAGAATGAAGATTTTTCCTTAGATACAGAAATAGTCAATGCAACCGTCCAGACTGTTCGTAAAATTTAATAATTTAAAATAGTTGCAATTAGATAACGCAAATGAATAAACTGGAGATTGTTTAAGAAGAACTTCATTAACACTTTTTGATTAAGGCTGGTGCATAATTCGATACTCTGAAAATACATATGAAGTGGAAAAGCTCATCTATGGAATAAGGATACGTAGAGGAAAGCATCTCCTTTAGGAACAAAGTATCCCTTATGATTTTAGATATAGTTACGGCATCAGATGAATTATCTTTGGGTTGTTAAAGCACCTAGTGATCAAGTTTTTTCTTCAGGAGTTTCAAGAAGCTCAGAAAAGTTGGGGTCATTATTTTTTATAAATTCTGGACTTCATTCAGACTTCTACAAGCCTAGAAGTTATAACACTCTTTCATTACTTCCAAGGTTTTCCTTGTATACACATCTTTAGAATATGTTATATTGTTGACACTCATATTTTCTTTATGACTTTCACATATTTTACGATACCAACTAGAATTTTCATTATTTTCTTTCAGTTTCTTCGGTAATTGTTTTCTTTTGCAGTGCTCCATTTTGTCTTTCTTCCTTCTACTTGTTACAATCTATAAATTTTACTTTTTTAGTTTCTTTCCCTAAAACAATTTTTCTCTTCCTTTAACGCTATAGGAGGCGTCTTTCCTGTCAACCTACATTTGTCTACAATTAATTTCGATAGTAATTTTAGTCCAATAAAATTTTTTGTAAGTGACAACGGAAATTATCTTCATTTTGTATAAATGAAAGGACTATTAATGTTTCATTTTGCTATTGTAGGTACGAACGTTTGATTGATATATATTTCTAGTATGTTGCTACAAACAAAATCCATAAATTTAAGAAAATTATGAAAAAGTAATGAGAAAATCTATGGAAATTAATTTCAGAGCACTGATATATCTGCTTTAGTTGAATTTTTCTTTGGGAGAGTTACTTAACGATTGCCACAAAAATGAACTATAATTAGTTAACTTGATTTCATCCGACTCTAATTTTCATCCAAAGATACCCTGTATAAAAACCAGGGGAAACAAACCGTACCACCTACGAGAGTAGTAGTAACAGGTCGTCTTTCCCACAAGTCAGTCAAATTCATAGCCAGGCCATTGAGGATTTCCATTTGTCAATCAGCGGGCGGTCAATGACAGTTCCTTATCTGCCACTTCTCGTAGCCCACTTGATTTGTCAAATTTTAAATATGTCACTTGCATAATTGCAGTAATTTATCCAAATTCCAATTATCAATTGAAAAATATGCCGGCCGTCCGACCGGTAGTTTAGATTAGGGGTGGGTTCGGAGGTAACAAATTTATTTTGTGACAATTTTGCGGATGTGTCAATTTATCTGTCGATACAGATCTCAGACTGGCAAGGTATATTTTAATAACAAACGTACATAAGTGTTGTAAGGCGATTGTATTTTTGAAAGAGGTGTTACGGCAGTTTGAAAAATGTGTCAATGCGTGTAAATTTAATCACTAAAAATGAGTGGAGATTAAAAAATTGAGATGCCGCCAATAATCTGACAATAATAAAACTACAACAGGCCACAAATTTATATCAAAAATATAGTTTCAGCATATTTTTTGCTGTCAATGCGAACGAAGCATAGAATATAAAAAATTGCAGTCTTGCTTTGTGTGACACACTGACTTTTCGAATGTACTTAATTAGTTTTTTGTACCAAGACAAATTACACGAGTCTCGCCACGATAAGTACACATCCTTTAAGCGGTAAAAAGTTAGTTTATAGTGTCATAGGAAGGATGGTTTAAAGAGATTTAATGAAACAAATTGCAGTCCATCATATTCCAAGCGTGGCCAAAAATTACTGCTAGAAAGTGTCGAGGTAAACAGGGAGTTTCTAATTCAAACGGTTGTGTGCCCAGAACTACGGTTTTCTTCAGTTCATGAAGTTGCTATTATACGGGGTGTTTAATGAGCGACAGGTCTTGATAAAAGAAGCTGAGTGAGTTTTTAACTGAAGTTAAAAATTTACCCTGCGTTTTCTTTTTATGAGAAGACGTTTATGCAGTGTATAGAGGGTAGTATTAAAAAATATTTCAGTGGATGATTCTTCACGCGATTTTAAAAGTACATATTGACGTAATGCCCTAAAATGTCTCTTTTCCAAAGTATCGTACGGTTGGAATGAATTTTTCCCCTTTTCTTAATATCTAAATAATGGAATGTTTTCAAGTTTTCAACGATTAGACTGCCATGTTTAGTGTAAACTCAAAGGAGGAGGGTCAATAAGGTCTGTTTTCGGTCCTATCAGAAATTGATCCTAAATATGTTTTTTTAACCTAAAGCCACAATATTAAATCGATTCTAGGCAAAACGGATTAAACCTCTCCACCCGAAACACTCAAAAACTCTTAATAACGTAATAAAACCATTTTTTTACATCTGATGCACAGAATCATGTAAATAACATTTTTAGTGTACAAATTAAGTAAAATATATTTGCTCATAGTCATAAAAAAACTTTTACCTCTGCCCCTTTCACCCTTTTCCCCCTTCTACGTAACCCCTGAAAGATACTGAAGAATATCAAAGAGATTTCACAAAAACATTTATCTGTCAGTCTATAAACAATATTGAACTGTTTCTAGTTTAAAAATAGGTCAATCCACCTCCTTCCATTCGACCGTCTTCTTCTTCCTTATTTTACTGTTATAAACAGGCACAAAAATAGGGTTTAAGTATAATATTTTTTGTTACAGTGCTGGTTTAAACTGAGCCCCCTTGCCTCTTACTGATTGGGGTGCTGCTTTAAGGCGAGTCCCCTTACCTCTCACTGATTGGGGTGCTGGTTAAAATTGAGTCCCCTTGCCTCTCACTGATTGGGATGCTAGTTTAAAGTGAGTCCCCTTGCCTCTAATTGATTGGGGTGTTAGCAGGTTTACTGATAGCTAAATCTAGTAGAATACTATTTTTTCTAGACCTTTAAATAAAAGTTTTCATATGAAATTGAATTTCTTTTATATTCAATTCTTTACTTTAGTGTATTTTAGCGGTTATGCAATTACCTCACCGGGGGCATAGACAATTATAAAAAAATGTTTTTAAAAATAATATGCACGGCACTGATATTTTTAGTTTTGAATTATTAAACATGAATTTATTGAACTTCTGCTAATAACAGTAAATGAACATGAAAGTGCATGTTAATACCGTAAAATTTTTTTTGTAAAATACTTATAGTTTCCGAGAAAAAAAATGATTGAAGTTGTAATATTTTCAACCTTTACATTGCTGGCCTACTGTGTAGTCTCTAGCATCATTTGCGTTGTGCGATGTGCGCAATGCGCTTTCTCTCCACGTGGTCCCAGGCTGTTCCGAATACTGAAATCCGATGTTAGTATTTACGTTTTTACGATAGTGTTTACATTAGTTTTTAAGCGTCAAAAATGGGTTACGTGTATAGATAGCAACTCGGAAGTTGATGGATATCGTTTTAAATTATGGTGAAGCAAAACAACATTTGTGTTATGGTGAAGCAAGATAACATTTGTGTTAGTTCGTAGAAACTGGGTAGGACGGGCCCAAATGTGTTTACACGTCGGTGGACAAAATTTTGAACAGTTGTTGTAACATCAGGTATGTCAAATTATTTTGTTAATTAAAACTACAAACTACTCCTGTACTTTCAATTTTATTATTATTATTTTTTTTGATAAGGTCTGTATCACCCTGTATAATGCAAATAAGAAATTTTGTGTCTTACAACATATACTGGCCAGGTTCCGGTCCTGGTTATTGAACTGCAAGGCAACAGGGTAGACGTTCAATTACGTTATTTGATGGGTTCGCAGAGGTCTGGATAACTGGCTTCCCTGGATTTTGTCCGTCCCCGTCTTTGGGTTGTAGTCACTTCGGAACTGGTGATGGACTTGTAGTTTAACGGGGTGGTGTGATTTTGCATTTCGCATTTTTTATTTTCCAAAATCAGAAACTGCGGTAATTTTTTCAACTTTGCAGCTTGTGGTCGGAGGCTGCTCTGTCGGCAGCATCGGCTTATGGCCTCTGTGTTTGAGTCGGCTGGGAGTCGGCTTCTTTGAGAACTTTGGTGGGAATTTTAGAAACAGAGGCAAAAATCGTACACCAGGGTACAATGAATGTTTTTGTGAAGTGAATACAGACTTTTTCACAATAAAACGTAAACTATTCGTAATTAATCGTTTCGGAATCCAGTTATAATTTTTGCATTCGTAATTCGAATCAACCGTTATTACATTTCGATAAATTACCCTTCCAATTTTCCGGTTTTTGAATCGTACGGCAACCGCTGGTTCGAACGAATCGCACATGTACCGAACGAATTCTTTTGCATTACCATAACTAAGCAACAGTGAAATATCTACATTGTTTTCTCTAGATAGGGATCTCTGTCTTTGCTTAATTAAATAAGTAATAGTTGTTTATATGACTGGGTATCATGATTAGAATATTTATTTTTGAGCGAACATGTGCTTTGCGTTAATAACTCGCATGAAAAATTCACAGTTTTCCATGCGCTGTACTGTCTGGGCGAGATTGCATACGGAGATTAGATTGCACACTTGAGGACTGTTTTTTTTTTTTCAACAGGTGCCGTGTCTAATAGCTGCATTTTATGTTCTTTATGGTTCGAAGATATGAGTTTGACGTGGCAGTAAAATGGATTAGTTTATTTTTAAGAATGAAAAGCTGTGATCAAAATGATATAATTAGTGGAAAACATAGTGAATACACATGGTGTCCCAATTTAAGCCCACTGTTTCATAGGATCGTTTTTTATACCTATTTTTATATGCACAGGGTGATTCTAAAATATGTGCCAAACTTATACAGCGGAAACTAGAGGCTAAGATAGATTATTTCAGCCTAATTTACCTAGATACCAAAATGCGTCCCCAATCAGTTGTCAAATTCCACAAATACTTGGGTAAAAAATTAGTAAATGTCAAAGAGGTTTAAGTTAACGAATAAAAAAAAATATCTGGAAAACTAAACAAGAACCCGTTATCAGTTTCTTTTTTTCGGTTTCGATTTGGGACACCAAGTAGACCAGACCCGCGGAACCAGCGACGAACCGTGCCCCGCTTATTTCCGAACTGTTTTTCAGCACAACTGAATATCTGTCCGCTTTTTGCCAATAGGTGGTTCGATCGGGTTGTTGAGCACAAATTGCCTTCGATTGCAACATCGGTTTCGGGCGTTTCGTGGTGTGGATATGTTGGCCACCGAGCTAGGATGGGTCGGAAGCGTAAAGAGAGTTAACGCTTGTGTAGTTGGGCTGTTTCCGGTTCCGGTAGATGAGCGCCGTTTGTAGATGGGCCGATAATCCCTCGTGGGTCCGCCGATACTGCGCCGTCTTCTTTCTTTCCTTTGTGCCGAGTATCTTCGGCTGACGCGCCGGGTCACCGAACACCATGGGCGGCCCCGGCATTTTTTTCTGGGAGATTTTTTGCTTTTCTTGCTGTCGTTGATTCGAGTAAGGTCGGGAACTTTTTTGGCGAATTACGGCGAAATTATTGTTGAATAGGTAAAGGGTAATCCATATTTTCTTTTTATCACTATTTATTTCTTTGATATATTATTTAATTAATTTCCCGATAATTAAAACCAATAGATTTTTTTTTCAGTTTTATCCCTATTCTAGGATATAGGTCAATAACCATCTCCACATAAAATATAATGTTTTATTAATAATAAAAGAGTCATATCTAAAAAAGGAATAACATATTTAATTAAATATATTTGACAAAATTAAAAATATTGTCAAAGTTGTTGATATTTATAATTAATAGTTACGTTTATTTTTCGTGAAGTTTATTTTAATATACATTGATCAAGACATATTAGCACGCACATTATGTCCCACATATTTTTTAAAAAGGTTTCTAATTTAAAAACTTCATTTAATATTTATCTAAGTATATACATACAAAAAAAATCTAAAGTCAGTACAAAGAAGTTAGGGGCTTTTTTGAAGTACAAATAAGACATTTTCTTCCTATAAACTTTGTCCACAAATGCTTAATTTTCGATATACAGGACGTTAAAGTTTCTTATTATTTTTTTATTTTTTAGAAATAATTTCCTAATAAATTTGAATGTTGGCATAAAACTTAGGGTACGTGAGTTTTTTTAGGATGCTAAATTTAAATAAGTCATTGGTTTTGGCGCTGCTTATAGAGGGCGCCACCTATAAGGGTACCCTTGAATTAAATTGGACTAACTTCTTTACTACCCTGTATATTGACGTTTCATATTAGTGCGTTTATTCCACTATCAATTTTAAGCAAAAAAGGTATACGTGGTCGAAATCTCTCAAGCCAACTGTTTCCGAGATATTGGCTGATGAAAAGTTAAATGCACACCATATTTTCAAATTTTATCGACTATTTACCGTGAAAAATTTTAAAATTTATTTTCACTATACCTATAATCAGTAATGCAATGATTTTGAACTCTAGCTCCTTAAATATTTTTCATACAACTAACCGTTTTCGAGAAAATCACTGCTGACTAGTGACAATACTACCGTTTAGTCTTTAATTTTTTAAATGTTATTTGATTTATTATTTGGGTGTGACAATTGAATTACACAGTCCGTTAAATTATTAATCAAACTTTTTTATACGTAGTGGATAAAATTAAAATAAAATTTGAGTTTTATAAACCAGTTTGTTTCAATAATACCTACCATTATTATTATAGCAAATAGTTAAATCAAGAAAATTAATAAATACTATTGTTATATTCTGTCTGAGTAATAAATTGAATAATAGGATGAAAATTGTGCAACTTATTTTTTCATATGATCAACTTTTATTTTTGGAATACAGTTGTCAACACATCTTTTACAAAAACTAGGAAAAAAATTAATTTTTGTAAATCATTATTTTATAAATCTTCTTGTTGTAGAAGTAGGCGATTCCATTGTATGATCGAAATTTTGAGTATTAAATTTATTGTTACTTGTAAAATACGTAGAATTAAAAAAAAAATTAACGCATGAACAAAATTTTTTGATTCAACGGGGTGGAGTAATTGTCCAATTATAGGAATATTTGTATAATGTAATTTTTGGAAATAAATTGTTTCTTTATAATTCACAAAAATGCTAAGAATCTTTTATATGATATTTTGAAAGATTGTAGGTAGCTGCAAAAATATTACTAATAGATCCAAAAAAAAATTTCCATTGTATGAGGTTAATTGTTTTTGTTTTTATTACGAAAATACAGTTAATTAATTTATTTATTTTGTTTTGTATTTTTACAGTTGGATCGACTTTTTCATCTTTGTAAGTTGTATTAATTATTACGTATTCTTTGAAATCTGAATGGACAAAAATTTCGGCATTTCAGAAACATGAATTAAAAAATTTATTGCCAAAAAAAATATATTATTTTTAGGAAAACCACCCCATACCTATATTTTTTGCAAAAAATACAATTGGATGTGCACATTATTAAAAACGAATAATGAATAAAATACTGAGTTTTTATTTCATTGACTTTTACAAAACTTTTTTACACTGGAAAGTATGTTAAAAAATGCCACATTTCGAAAATGCCTGCTCGAAGTCACCTCTTATACCTAGCTAGCGCAGTGAGATATAACAAGATATCTAAAAGTTACATGCTTAGTTATTGTTGTCACTATATATTTTTAGTACTTAATTTTCGACGAAATAATAAATCATTTTTCTGTTAAGTGGTTACAATAACATAGTATCTACATTATATCGATAAGTAACGTTCAATCAAAAATTCTTGAAACGACATAATGTAGTTGTGTTATAATTAAATAGATAATCAACTCATTTATATTAATTAAAAATTTATCTGACGCTGAACTTAATCTTTATGATGATTTTTGTTGAACAAGGAATGTAAGAAATAAACGTATTTTTTATATTATTTATTTTTAGAGACCTAGTTCAGGATTATAAACTTCGGAAATATCAGATATGTGTATGTGACTAATAATAGTTCGTAACGGAGTTTCTGGAATAAGGACACCACTGCCTGAAAAGTTTCACAATTTTCTCTATCCACCATGCCAACATAACATATATCATCGCGCTTTAAATAAACAGGAAAGACTTATAGGAATGTTAAATGTGTCCTTTGTATCCCTACAACGACGTTTATGACGTCTCTTCATTAATTAACATTCAACGTCTACCCGTGCACAGACGTAGGTACTCACAGGACAGAAAAGGGAAACTTGTTGAAAGTGAGATGTTCAACTTGGCTCTGAATGTCAATTTGACTTGAATTCGTTCAATATTTTGTGTTTTACGATAAACAATAGGTAAGTTTCGTGAAAATGCAGTGCAGTGTCGTCAATTTTTTTACAAAGGGGCATAATGCTTCCACAAACGTCATATTTCTTTATTTTCTCCAGATTGATAGCAATAAGATAAAAAAAAATATTTCATGCGAAATGCACGGTTAACATTAACATTAACTGTTTTTAGAGAGTGAGAAAAACTTAAAAAACTTGAAAATTAAAAAAAATGTTAATTTAATAATAATGTTTCCACAAACGTTACGAACGAATAGTAGCACTATACAGAGTGTTCCATTAATATTGCGAAAGAATTCAGGGGGAGTTTCCTTGACCAAAAATAAGAAAGAAGGTTCCTATAAACCTACGTCCGAAAATGTTTCGTTTCGGAGATACGGGGTGTTGAAATTTAGAGAAAATATCGCATAATTAGAAAAACATATGACACCTAACAAAAGCAGTGACGTCTCATATGTTTACTTATTAATATCAACAGGAGTGAGTCCCCAGACGCCGCAGGAATAGATAAAATAAATCAAATTACGTCAGAAGACGTCTACCGTTTTTATAAACAAACATACCAAATTTCAAAAAATTCGGAATTAGAGTTCTCCAGATATTAGTAAAAATCTTGTATTTTTTCCAAATTTCAACACCCTGTATCTCCTAAACGAAGCATTTTCAGACATAGATTAATAGGAACTTTTTTTTCTTATTTTTGGTCAAGGAAACTCCCCCTGAATTTTTTCGCAATATTAATGGGACGCCCTGTATAAGGGCAAAACTCTTATCATATTTCTTTATTTTCTCCGGATTGATAGCAATAAGATAAAAAAATAAAAAAAAAATTATTGCATGCAAAATGCGTGGTAAATGACATGAATTGTTTTTAGAGTGACAAAAACTTAAAAAAAATCTTGAAAATTAAAAAAAATGTTAATTTAATAATAATTCTTCCACAAACGTTACAAACGAATAGTAGCACTATATAAGATAAAAAAAATAAAAAAACTAATTTATTTCAGGCAAAATGTACGGTAAATGACACATTAATTGTTTTTAGAGAGTGAGAAAAACTTAAATAAACTTGAAAATTAAAAAAAAATGTTAATTTGTCCAGAAGCAAATTTTATAAGTACATATTTGAAAAATAATTGTCACTAAAATTACAGTATACAACACAATATAAAAAAATATGTGTTTTTAATTACAGAAATATGGACATCTTAAAAAGGAATATAGACAAATATTTTTTTGTATTACCATTCTAGGAAAAAGTTAAGTAAAGTAATTTTATTTATATCAAAACTTGCATTAAAAACGTGTATGTACAGGGTCGGAAAGTACCGATGGTCCATCTGCCGTTACGTGAGAGCGATAAAGAAAGTCATAGAAATTCGTGCGATAGAGAAAGATGGCTATAATGAAGGCGTCTAATATCCACTGCCCATTTCGCCCTTCCACAAATAAGAAGTGGATCTTATTTGTAGAAGGGCGAAACGGACGGTAACTATGAGACGCCTTCATTATAGCCATCCTTCTCTATCGCATGGATTTCTATGTCTTACTTTATCGCTCTCACGTAAGGCAGATGGACCATCGGCACTTTCCGAACCTGTATATATCATAGACGTCTATCAGTAGAAGTTTTGACGCTTATATTTTACAAGTCTCTAAGGAAACACCACAAAAATAATACAGGATTTGATTTGTGCATCATTTTCATTCCGAAGAGTTGGCAGCATGAGCGAGTGAAGATCCTAAATATTCATCACAAGTACGAAGAGTATGTAGCTGAGAATGTGCGCAAATTACGTAGGATTTTCGGTAGAAAGAATGCCCAGAATGAAACAACAAAAAGATTAGTTGCCAGATTTGAACAAACATGTTCGGTTGCAGGCAACAAAATTGGGATGAACATTGGGATGAAATAAAAAAAAAATATTTCAACTATGGACTATTTATAGTCTGGAAAATAGCTGCGAATATTAAGAAAAATCAGAATATTTCACTTCTTCTTACAACTACAGTGAAAATAAACACAGTTAAAGTTAAATTAAATGAAACATGTGCATAAAATGGAAATTTGGCTTAGAAATTATAACCTCATCATTCGTTCTGTATCTAAAATATCTTTTATCTACTGATCTAAATGGTTCAACGCTAACAGTAAAGCAAAGATGGTTATCGTTTGTCTAAAATAATTACCTTTACAGACTACATTATAGACTAACTTGAATGTGATGTTTTACTTATCTGTAATAATTTCAAATATCGATGAGGTTAGATCCTCAGAGTTTGCTTGTACGCGTGGTAGGAATTAGAAAGCATATTTCCTTTACTCCTTCCTTTATTGGTATTAATTACGAACGGCGTATTGCCCGCCTTCTTATGTGGTGAGTCTAATGACACATGCCAACTTGCAGATCGAAAGATAAATTTTATTAAACTGATATCGATCTGGATGCCATTACGAAGAGTCACCTCTTGAAATCATTAATTGAAGGTATTAAATTATTATCTTTGTTAACTACATCCGAGGAATAGTTAATTAAGTTTTGTTTCAAATAAATCAAAATATTTTAGAAATTCTTTATTTATTCCAAAGGATCAAAATAAAATAAATATATAGGAAATTTTCATATTAAATCTCAAAAGTGAATTTATTAAAATGGATTTATAACAAACAGATCTATTTTAACCCATGTCTTAGATATTTCTGGACAGGTTGATGTAGTTTACACAAATCTGTAGTCTTTGACAGGTTGGATCACGGGATTCTCCTTCCTAAGTTATCAAATTTTGACATGTTGATTATCTTTTTTGAATATTACCTGTCTAAGAGATCACTGAAAATTCAGTATCGTGGTTTTACATTGACTGAAACTGTTGCTACTTAGGGAGTACCTCAGGGTTCAGTTCTTGGCCCGTTCTAATCCTAAACGTTCATTAATGACGCTTGTGACAAATTTCTGACTAATGTTCTCTTGTATGCAGACGATTTGAAGCTATTTACTCCAGTTACATCTGTTGATGATTGTGTGGTATTTCAAAAAGTGGTGTCAAAATTGCCACTGAACATATCAAAATGTAGTATTAAGACACACAACAAGAATTAAGCCTATAAGATAAGTTTACGGACATGATATAGGTATAGAAATTGTGCCAGGTTGCGCTGATTTAAATATTTGGGTTTAACTTTTGATACGAAATTAACTTTTACACATGAACTGCATTATATCTAGTGCTAATAAAAGTATTGGTTTGTTATAATTTATAACAAATGCTAAGCATATCTAAATAAATTATAGAAGGTTCCAAAAACTGTTAAATATATTATCGGAACACTATGTGAAATAAACGGTACATTACAATTTATTTGCAGCTAATACACATAATTTTATCAAATGTTGTTGTTGGAAAAATATTCTTTCAATTTCTTGTCATATAATGAAACAAAAAGAACTACGTAATCTTGATGTTCTGAGCTGTCCTAAAGAAAAAATTATGGTTAACAGCAAATGAAGAAAAATAAATTCCATATACCATACGCGCCTAAAGTATGGAATAAATTCAGTAAAAACGAAACAATTTTTTTTGGGAAAAATCCTCGAACAGGTCGATTTTTAATTTAAAAAATACATATTTCAGCATAAATGGCGATTTTCAACCGTCACTTGTTTTCGAGTAATAACGTCATCGACATTTTTTTTAAATAGCAACCCCCTATTTTTTTTCTTGATTCTGAAAGATCGTTTCATTGTCGATCCGACAGCGTTTTCGAGAAAATGACTATTAAATGTTAGAAAACGTAAATTATATTCAATAAATAAAATAACAATTCCTATGTCAAGCAAAAACAATTCATTAAGTTTTCTACCTAAATTAAGTGTTAAATGTTAAAAATTACTGCAAGCGCTGGAACAAGGCCATTTTGTAAAAACTCTAAATATCTTTCTCCTGTAAAAGCTCCTTCAAAGAAGAAAGGCCCTACTATTCTGTTGTCAACTATTCCAGCCCACACATTTAATTTCTGTGGGTGTTGGGTATGTGTCTCTGCCATCCAATGAGGATTTTTCCGACTCCAATACCTGCAAGTTTGACGGTTCGCTGTACTATTGAGACAAAACGTGGCCTCGTCTGAAAAAAGTATTTGCCGGTGTAAATCTCTATTTACTTGACATAAATCCATCATAATTTCACAAAAGTGTAAGCGGCGGTCGGGATCGTCTTCATTGAGTTCCTGCACAAGTTGAATTTTGTAGGGATGATATTTTTCCTGCCTCAGGATACGTAGCACTGTGGTCTGACTAATTTCATTGTTTAATGCAACCAATCGTGAAGTATTATGAGGATTATCTACCATACTTATCAAAATGTTCTGTTTGTGATCTTCACTAACGCTTGGACGTCCAGGTTTTGGAATATCTACAACATTGCCAGTTTCTCTAAATTTAGATTCTATCTTACTGACTGTTGATTGGCTGATACGGCGATCTGGATGTTTTTCATTAAATAAATCGCAAACTTCCTGCTGCGTTCTAGTCTTATCCCCGCATCCGATAAGAATTAAAATTTCAATTCTTTGTGTGACAGTTAAATGTGCCATAATACTTTAAATTCAACAATAATTTTTATATCGCTTACAATACTTAGAAAGTCGGTATGACAGTGACACTTTGTAAAGATTTACACCTACGTGATCCATAAAAAATTTCAGACATTTCGAAAAACTAAATTTGATAACGTTTTTGCTTTATTTTAATTGATTTGGGTTTTCTAACATTCAATCGTCATTTACTCGAAAACTTTCCTATGTAAGATGGCAACATTTTAATACTGTCGGATCGACAATGAAACGATCTTTCAGAATCAAGAAAAAGAAAATAGGGGGTTGCTATTTAAAAAAAATGTTGTTGACGTCATTAATCAAAAACAAATGACAGTTGAGAATCGCCTTTTATGCTAAAATATGTATTTTTTAAATTAAAAATCGACCTGTTCGAGGATTTTCCCCAAAAAAAATTTGTTTCGTTTCTACTAAATTTATTCCACACTTTAGGCGCGTACGGTATACCTATCTAGTTAAAATTATGCAGATAAATTCATTTTTTTTTCGCAGAAACAATTTCATTCAAGTAATTCATGAAATGTACTGCAGATAACTACAAAACAAATGAATACATTTCCCCAGACGGTGGAGCAAAAAAAAGCTTACAGTTAAAGATGAACTTTGCCTGATATATGAGGTGAGTCGCCCTAGCTAATGTGTTAATAATTATAAAGTAGCACATTTTTATTTAATTACGGAGCAGCTTCCGTTGTTTTAGTTCTCAGGGTAGAGATTTAGCATTTCAAACGAACAATAAGGACTTACGTAAGTAAAACTAGGTCCACGTTAGATTGTACTGTAATAACAGTTCTTACATTTCTAGAAAAATATGTTAATTTATGTATTTTGCTGTTTGCCAAGAATTTTTATTGGAGGATAATTATAGTTACTAAAAGGTAGTTAGATTTTCACGGATTGGGCAACGTAGGAGCGTGTGTTCAGGTTTTACGTTACAATGCGGGTTTATCTCAGCAACTTGATGAATGTTTCAGTTATTCAAAAAATGTTTAACTTAAGTAAATTTGTACAGGCTACTGTCGTTTTTCCTACAGTACGTATATTTTTATTGCTTTGAATATACGAAAATAAGTATTTGCTAATTCATTAATAAAGTATAAGTTCAACTGAAGAAGAATATATTGCATCCTGTCTTGTACACATATAATTTTTCAATTAAAGTTAAATATGCAATGAATGAAAATTACTTTTGGAGAACTTGCAGATTGCTATGTATTTTATTTGTTCGACAATTGCAGTTTTGCATTAATTACAATTAATTATTTATTAATTTTTAAATTAAAATAAAAAGTCGCATTAAGAAATTGGATTCCATTACCAAAATTAATAAAATTGTGTTCAGTTTATTTGTGTTTCACAAAACTTACAAAGGGGCCTCATTTTTTTGTGAGCCAACATTCTATCAGTATCCGCTATTACCGTAGAACAAGCAGTGATAGAAGCAGCGTCAGTATTGTTGTTCAAAGTTTTCGTCCCAATTTTAATTTTCTGTTGAAGGGAATCTTCGACATATCCTTCAGCTACTTTGTAGCTTTTCTTCTCTCTCTATTTGGAGCTCTCTGTAGCTCCAAAATGTTTTGAAAAGGAGATGTCTGGCACTACGATCTGCTAAAAAAGTACATGGCTGATGAATTTTCCAGTTTCAGGAATCTCACACTTAAGAAACATAGAAGAATTTGGGATGTTACTTTATTTTTTAAAAAGCTTTCCTAAACCGATATTTTTAATTAACTGCGAACCTCCAAATGGATGGCTTTCTCTTTACAGCTTTTAAGGAAATATTACAATTCTCTCTTGCATTTGCTCACTAAAATGTTCGTTTTTTAGTAAAAAAACAAAATATACTTGCTTGTTTGCAATTTATTAAAGAAATATTAAATACATTTACAAAAACTATTGGAATTGTCGACCTTCAGCTTCATTATAAGCTTCCATTCTGTGACGTATTGATTGTGTGTGACGTGTGACGAACAGGTTTAAAAATATCTGGAATCTCTCGAATTGTCCCATAAGACGATTCAGTAATTTCTCCATTTGTAAGAAAGGACTTTTTCAAGCAGTGTTGGCAAATTCTCCTCAAGAAGTCTGCGATAAGTTTCTCCAACCAACTTGACTGGAAGAAAGAATGGGCCAAACAAAAAGTCGCACGTAATTGATAAGTAATTGCTCAGAAAATTCATTATGGCATCCCTAAAGAAGTTGTCTTTATCGGTAAAAACGACTTGTGGAAAAAAATTAAGGATTGTACCCTACTCTTTGTTGCATCTGTAGACGCAGACACTTTACATGAAAAATCGATGAGTAAAAAAGTTCTTGCACACGCTGAATATGATAGAAGTAAAAAGATTTGAGAATGCTCCAAACTATTTATGTATGAACAATCTTCCTAGTGCTTGTGTAGGGCTATCTTCAATTTCTTCCATTTGAGGAGTAACTGTTTGAGGGTGTCCTTTTTCAGCGGTGTATTTAAATCACAGTAAATTGTATACGAAAATACCAGTTGTACTAAATGACAAGAGAGACAACTGTTGACAGCAAATCGTTGAGGAAGAATTATTTGGAAAAGGAAAAGAATGTTTACAATAAAGTCTGTAAAGACTTGGTAATTTTTTTTGTAATGCACAAGTACACTCTGTATATCTGTTGGTAAACAGCTCCCTCTATTTTTATTGGTACTTAACTTCAACCCGATATTTTTTAATTTCTTGTTAAATTTTCGTCATAAATTAGAGTTTTACAGTAACATTTACCACTAACAACATCGATCGCTTCCAAAAAGCAAGCAATAACCTCACCATGCGACACCTACGGTGGTTATTAAATGCATGAAGGTACAGGTTAAAACCCTTACACCTGTTCCGTGACGTCAGGTGGTACTTCCTGTTCTCACGAGATTTCATCGCGCCGAAATAATTACATCCGAAGCGGACATCGCGCTCTTTCCTCCACTAGATACCACAGTCTCGTGGGCAGTGCCTAGGGAGGGTTGGAAGGGTTGAAATTAAATGGGAGAAAAATAAAAACAACCCTAATGTAGCTATTACTTTAATGGAGAGTAAATGCTAGTGTTTTGTACCATTTTTTTAAAGAAGATCTTAAGTATACAATACATGTATGTTCGAATGTATAGGGTCAAATTCTTAAAAATTTCCCCACCTCTATGACAGAAATTAAATAATTATAAAGTGCTTGAGGTATTTTTTTTTTGGTAAATTTTCTGAGCCATGCTTATCAAATACAAATTTGAATTTGAAGTGGCGATATGAAAAACAAGTTTCCAAAAAGTAAATTTAATTACTATCATTTGTTACAAATAACATCGGGTCGATGTTATTTGTAATAATGCCTTATTTTAACATTATATTATTATTAGAAAAACAGCAGTAACTACAGAAATAATATGCATTAGAAGTAAATAAATAAACATTACAACAAAAGGAATAAATTTAAAAATCCAGAAGTGGGATAAAAATTCAGTGGCATATAAAGAGTGACCGCAAAAAACCTGTGAATTTCGCCCGTTTTTTCACAATTCGCAGAGAACTAAAGAAAATAGATAAAAATATGTTTTTGGTCGCAAATTACTTGTCGTAAAAAACTGAAATGAGCATAGTTTTTAGTATTTTGAAAATTTTAAAAATCACCCCTACTTAGAGGTTGAAAAAGTGTCTAAAATGAAGAATTTTAATATTACCAATTGATATAAAAACTATTAGCATGTGAATTATTTTAATATATTTTTTTTGAATTTTTAGAATTATTTCTGATATTCTCTATTTTTGGGGGATGATTCCACCCCTGAGCGCGCTTAAGAGTGGATTTTCTAATTCAACATGCTTATTTCAGTCATAAGAATAAATCTTTCTTTGTATCAAGAATTATTCGATAGAAAAATTCACATGCTAATAATTTTTATATTTATTGGTAATATTCAATTCTTCATTTTGGGCGTCTAAAAGCTATGCTCATCTTTTTTACGACGAGTAATTTGAGACCAAAACATATTTTTATCTATTTTCTTTAGTTCTCTGCGAATTGTGATAAAACGGGCGATTTTTAGAGCTATTTTGTTTTTATTATTTATTTTAGACTACAAAAAAACAATTCGATTTTTTTCCAAATGAAATGGAGTAGATATTTTCTTTCAAGTGCAATTTAAAATCAACTGAATTTATCGATCTTGCACCATATTCAGTAGCATTGAAATTTTAACGTTCTTAATGACAATATCCCCTAATACCTCTGCCACTGGTTCTGTAAGAGTCTTGATATTACAGTATTTTATGGAAATTTGACTCAAATCACCAAATTTAGTTTTCATTTTTTAAAGTTTTAAGTGCTAATTGTGTATTTTCAATGTGCCAACTTCCCCTTGTGATTTCCAAAATGAATGTTTATTTCATAATATTATTAATGATAACAAAAAACTATAATAGTTTCTGCAAACTTTAACTTTAACCACCGTGTCCACCTAGTGCGCTAAGTCCAATATCTAGGTTAATAAAAGATATAACTTAATTTTTTTTCTACAGAGTTGCCTACTTTCTCGAGCTGCACAAAATGAAAATATATTTGCATATACAGGGTGTTGTAATTTTTTTTAATGGAAACATATTTTTATGGCATTATCTAATTCTACGTGAAAAATTAACGGGACTTTGTGTTATGATCCCTATTAAAATATTGATAGTTTTCGAGATAATAGAATTTTCATTCTTTTTTCTTATGTTTCGTCACTTCTAGTAGTTGACATAACTATGATTGTATGACAGCTAGAAATTATTTTTTTTCAGGAACTGTACAGTGAGGATGGCTCTTTCAAAAAACCTATCAAAAGTTGACCTGCGATATACAGGGGGCAAAAAAAATCGTGCCAAACCTGATAATTTAAAATTTGAAAAATCTCAACTTTTTCAAATAGAACACCCTATGTTTTATGATTTCATTAGATGCCTTTCTGTAGACCCTACAATTTTTAATAGCTTTCCCTATACCTAAGTTGCGTAGTTTTTGCAAAAAAAAACCTTTTTTATATAAAATACCGGATTTGCGCAGTTCTTTTGTCGAGAAAAATATTGTAAGGGTATTTATTTGAAGTTAGCTTGCGACTATGAGTATTCTTTCTTCAAAATTATATTCGTCCAAACTTTTTAATCTCCAATTTCACTACTAACTTTCCTAACTACGGTAACAGTGCTTGATTTTCAATATGATACGGATGAAACTTCTTTTTCAATATTTTATTTGTCAAGCTTTTTAACTCCAACTAATTTCCTGGCACTAATATATGGGTTTTCAACAGCAGACGCCACAACTTTAAACTAAATATTATCGTTGTTACACTCATGTCTCCTGGTAGTTTTCTCATAATTCGCATTTGCTGTTCATTCAAACCTTTCCTTCACATTTTCAAAACAGTGAGAATCTCTGTAAATTTGGATTATTTGCTTTGTAAGTACGTGCTGCTAGCAAACAATTCCCATATTTTGCTAATTCTTAATCACTTGTAGCGATTTTATGTTTTTTTGATTTTATTTACAAATAAATGGTAACTTTCCATAAAGACTTATTTATTAAACTCAAATATCTAAATTTTTCAGTTATTAATTTTTATTTTAAATAGTGTAGCTAGACAACTAATAAATTTAATAAAAATACAATATTTTTCAATATTTACAATACAATTTACAATTTACCTTACAATATTTTTTCCGACAAAGGAACGTGCGTAAATCCGGTATTTTATATAAAAAAGGTTTTTTTTTGCAAAAACTACGCAACTTAGGTATAGGGAAAGCTATTAAAAATTGTAGGGTCTACAGAAAGGCATCTAATGAAATCATAAAACATAGGGTGTTCTATTTGAAAAAGTTGAGATTTTTCAAATTTTAAATGATCAGGTTTGGTACGATTTTTTTGGCCCCCTGTATATCGCAGGTCAACTTTTGATACGTTTTTTGAAAAAGCCACCCTCTCTGTACAGTTCCTGAAAAAAAAAATAATTTCTAGCTGTCATACAATCATAATTATGTCAACTAGTAGAAGTGACGCAACATAAGAAAAAAAAATGAAAAGTCGATTATCTAGAAAACTATCAATATTTTAATAGGGATCATAACACAAAGTCCCGTTAATTTTTCACGTAGAATTCGATAATGCCATAAAAATATAGGTTTCCATTTAAAAAAATTAAGTTGGTACCTGCCCAGGAAAAACTGAAACCCTGTATATGCAAATATATTTTCATTTTGTGCAGCTAGATATTGGACTTACGCGCACTAGGTGGACACGGTGTAATAATATATTTTTTGAGTATTAAGACTTATTTATATTTATTTTACTTAAAAGTAATTGGCGTTCGTGTTAAGTTCGGAAATGTAGGGATAAAAAATGTTTTATGTTCATAGCGTAAGTCGACGTTCACACGCCACTGGCTGCAGCTCCTCACACATTTTTTTAAGTTTAACACAGGCGAGTAAACACGTCCCATAATGAGGGTGGTTAACTACACATAAACTTCTTTGTTGTTGCAGTTTCTGCTCGATGTCGATTTTTGTTATGACTGGCACTGAAGAGGCGTGTATCAGTGGTGGTTTATAGCTGATGCAGCGGGTAGTTAATATTAATTGCTACCTATGGTAGGTAATTCGGTGGAATATCTTTAAATATTTGTCTCATTAAATCTCAATTATGCTACACGTTTTTATAGACATAGATGTATTGATACTTTCAAAATAATTCATTCATTCAACATGTTTTTCTTATAGAAAATGGTTCATTATACCAGTCTTTCAAGTTTTTTTCAACTGTAAAATCACAAGAGCTTTTCTTTTTACCGGAAAAAATTCTCTTTGTTACGAAATAATTCTGCCAATCAGTAATTTTACGAGAAAAACTGACATGAAAAAATCGTGAGACCGAAGGTCGAACGATTTTGTGAAATGCCAGTTTTTCGATAAATTGTTTGGTTTGGTGTACCTACTGATTTCAATATTTTGTTGTCTAGTTTCCGTACACGTTGAATATTCCTTCTGACTTATTCTACCCGAGGATCGTAAATCGTCAAAAAAAATTTTAGATAAAAATTGTAGGATATTAAGAAACCAATATTAGTGACCTTGGATTTGACTTTGAACTTAAGCTTCAGGGTCAAACGAAGGACAACTTGAGGATATTAAACGAAACACCCTAATGTTTCAAGTAAAATTTGTAGGATCTTCATTGACAAATTAGATGGTGACCTTGGATATAAAGCTACCTATAAGTTGCAGGGTC
Source organism: Anoplophora glabripennis (assembly GCF_000390285.2). Taxonomy (NCBI): domain Eukaryota; kingdom Metazoa; phylum Arthropoda; class Insecta; order Coleoptera; family Cerambycidae; genus Anoplophora; species Anoplophora glabripennis. The sequence continues at coordinate 91,928 of NW_019416597.1, forward strand.
AAATTAAGGTCAACTTAATATCAAATGGAATACATATTATTTTTTATGTCAGTAACGAATACGGCTCCAAGTTTTATGTCGAAAACTGGGATCAAACAGTTTTCCAGAATGTCCTTGCAAGTCACTTGAAGGTCAAATTAGTTTTTCACAAAAAATTATGGTTATGATCAAGGCCAAATACAACCATCGTATTGGTTTCGTGAAATCCTACAACATTTATATGAAACATTTTTGAAAAGCTAGGTGGGAGTAGGAGTTTTGGGACACCCGGTATAATAGAAATGGTAACAAATTAGTAAAGCGATAAGCTTTCCAGATTCTTATTACTTTTTGTAGAAATAATTACCTTTTTAACTAAAACACAAACTACTAAATGGAGATCAATCTAGAGATCTGCATTTAAGATAAAAAAATTACAAAAGATAGGTAAAAAAGACTAAAATGAGTATTCTCTCAGGTAATATTCGAAATTATGGAGATTTTGAAGTTAATATAGCTACAATATATTTATAAATTTAACACAAAATACAAACTGAAACATTTTTTTAAACACCTTTTTCTGCTTTGAGTTAAGAAAATTGACATTTTCATTAGTTAAATTATCTGTGTAGGTATAGATATTAAAACTGTCTTTGATATGCGATATGAAACTTTAATTGATTTGAGAAGGTATATTAGACATTTTCATTTATTTATTATAATTACCTATGACACAAGATCATCTATTACATTTTTCAAATTATGTAATGTATGAGCAGAAATTTAGGTATATTTCCTTAATCATACAAATTAAAATATCTTCAAAAAACCCATATCATTTATTATAACTCTGCCCGTCACTTTTCTTCTATATATAGATATATTTAAATATAAAACACGTTGTTTCATTACAAAATACGTAATTTTTATTACGTTGTAATAAAAAAAATCGGTCATTATTCTATTGCGACTTAGAAACGTTTGAAGATCATTTCTTAGAAATATATTAATGTTTGATGATCCTAGAAGCGGGAGATAAAGTTCTATTTTTTTAATTTTCGGTGTTTGGTTAAAAAGTTATAGGGCAATTCTCAAAAAAATCTGCCCCTCCTATTCTTTTTACCTTTAGGTATATCTGGGGAAAATGGTAAAGATCAAAGTTGTAGGAAATGTATAAAAAACAACAGACTTGTGATTACATTTAGTTGCTTTGCCGGTTTGCTCAATATTGTGGTTTATTTATTGACCCTCACAAGTCAAGGTTGCCATATTTACAGTTTTCCGTTATTAAATTTATTAAACATTCTTTCTATGGGAGAATCTGAAAGATAAAGTAAACAAAAAAAGATCTAAGAATTTGTATGACCTAAAGAACACGCTGTATATTCCACAAAACAATAGTAATATTATTTTAGATTTTAATTGATTTTAATTCAATTCTTAACCGTCATTTGTTTGTGAGTGATGACGTCATCAATTCTTTTTTATATGGCAACATAAAAATATAAAAAATTACAATGTCGCTTAAAAAAACCACAAACAAATGGTTACTAAGAATTGAAAGTAATATCAAAATGTTTATTGTCATCAGTCANATAAAAATATAAAAAATTACAATGTCGCTTAAAAAAAACACAAACAAATGGTTACTAAAAATTGAAAGTAATATCAAAATTTTTGTTGTCATCAGTCAATCTCTGTATTTTTTCAAAGAAAAACAAAAATTGCTAATTGCTATTGCTATTGAATTTATTCCATAGGTAATTTAATCACTTGTGTTGCTCTGTTGCTCATATCAGTCTATACTTTTTTATTATTGCTTCTTATATTTTTATTTTACTTTAAAAGTACCTAATTCAAATTAGTTTTAAGAATTTTTAACAAAAGTCACATACAGTATGATAGAAATGTATGAAATAAAATTACATATTTAAAAAATGTACATATAAATATTCAAATAATTATACCGTTGGATAGACGATTAAGAGACCTTTCAAATGAGGTGTCTCATGACCCCTGTTAGTATTTAAAAAAATCGTTGATTACGCCATTACGGCAACATTGGTAACGGTTCTTAAATGTATATCACAAGATGGCCTTTCAAAATTTAAAATTGACCTATTTGCATTGCATTTGCATCGTACTGAATAATTACACTAAATACAGGATATCCTAACCAATAACAGCCTCCCTGATTATACAGTACGCGCCTAAAGTATGGAATAAATTCAGTAAAAACGAAACAATTTTTTTTTGGGAAAAATCCTGGAACAGCTCGATTTTTAATTTTAAAAATACATATTTTAGTATAAAAGGCGATTTTCAACCGTCTTTTGTTTTCGAGTAATGACGTCATCGACATTTTTTTTAAATAGCAACCCTCTATTTTTTTCTTGATTCTAAAAGATCGTTTCATTGTCGATCCGACAGTATTAAAATGTTGCCATCTTACATAGGAAAGTTTTCGAGTAAATGACGATTGAATGTTAGAAAACCCAAATCAATTAAAATAAAACAAAAACGTTATCAAATTTAGTTTTTCGAAATGCCTGAAGTTTTTTATGGATCACGTAGGTGTAAATCTTTACAAAGTGTCACTGTCATGCCGACTTTCTAAGTATTGTAAGCGATATAAAAATTATTGTTGAATTTAAAGTATTATGGCACATTTAACTGTCACACAAAGAATTGAAATTTTAATTCTTATCGGATGCGGGGATAAGACTAGAACGCAGCAAAAAGTTTGCGATTTATTTAATGAAAAACATCCACATCGCCGTATCAGCCAATCAACAGTCAGTATGATAGAATCTAAATTTAGAGAAACTGGCAATGTTGTAGATATTCCAAAATCTGGACGTCCAAGCGTTACTGAAGATCACAAACAGAACATTTTGATAAGTATGGTAGATAATCCTCATAATACTTCACGATTGGTTGCATTAAACAATGAAATTAGTCAGACCACAATGCTACGTATCCTGAGGGAGGAAAAATATCATCCCTACAAAATTCGACTTGTGCAGGAACTCAATGAAGACGATCCCGACCGCCGCTTACAATTTTGTGAAATTATGATGGATTTGTGTAAAGTAAATAGAGATTTCATTGGCAAATACTTTTTTCAGACGAGGCCACGTTTTGTCTCAATGGTACAGTGAACCGTCAAACTTGCATGTATTGGAGTCGAGAAAATCCTCATTGGATGGCAGAGACACATACCCAACACCCACAGAAATTAAATGTGTGGGCTGGAATAATTGACAACAGAATAGTAGAGCTTTTCTTCTTTGAAGGAACCCTTACAGGAGAAAGATATTTAGAGTTTTTACAAAATGACTTTGTTCCAGCACTTGCAGTAATTTTTCCTAATGATAATGACCCTGATATTCCTGACGACACCATATGGTTCCTGCAAGACGGTGCACACTATGCGCGCCCTGTTCGAGATTTTCTGGACAAATGTTTTCCTAGGAGGTGGATCGGCAGACGAGGACCGATGGAGTGACCCGCGAGATCCCCAGATCTTACACCCCTGGACTATTTCTTATGGGGCTACTTAAAGTCCAAAGTGTACGTTAATAGACCAGATAATTTAGAAGAACTCCAAAATTGTATTATAAATGAAATACACAGAGTCACTCCAGAAATAATTCATAATGTGCAAGAAGAATTTCTATACAGACTTGCGTATTGTCAAGAAGTAGGTGGGTGACAATTCGAACACTTAGTTTAGGTAGAAAACTTATTGGATTGTATTTGCTTGACATAGAAATTGTTATTTTTTTAATGAATAAAATTTACGTTTTCTAACATTCAATCGTCATTTACTCGAAAACATTCCCATGTAAGATGGCAACATTTTAATACTGTCGGATCGACAATGAAACGATCTTTCAGAATCAAGAAAAAAAATAAGGGCTTACTATTTAAAAAAAATGTCGATGACAACAAATGACGGTTGAAAATCGCCTTTTATGCTAAAATATGTATTTTTAAAATTAAAAATCGACCAATTCGAGGATTTTTCCCAAAAAAAAAATTGTTTCGTTGTTACTGAATTTATTCCATACTTTAGACGCGTACTGTATTTTAATACTCAAATTCACCCCTAACGTTCAGAGCTACCCTACTGAATAATTTAAATAACAAGGCGATCAAGTGATGAACATTTTAAAGCATCTTTCGATTTCCTTCACAGCAGCTACAACATTTTGTATTGTTTTTGTTTAAACTGTTACATTTTTCAAAACCTGGTCGTAATTTAAAAGATGATTTAATGTAAGATTTCTTTTAACAGTGTGTTCCGTTTTTCTTAATTCAAAGCCTTATTTTTGAAATACCTTATCTCTCAATAATTATTTGTTAAACGCACGAATTTTTTTATTTTTGTGGCAGATAAAAACTCTTAAATTGTTTCCCAACCACTCCACTCCACAAGTGAATCATTTCAGGTCATTACAGTTAATTAAACAAACGTCTGACTTCTCATCGCTTAAGAAATATGTGCCCCAATTTTTCTATGAATTAATTTGTTATGTTAATTCCGAATTAGATTTGCGTCGCGTCCCGTTAAGGGGTCACCTAGGTCTAAACTCGTGGGCAAACTAAGTAGGTAAAAATGCTGAACCGTGAAATACGAATTGCGACGGATACAGGATTGGTTGAGTTGAAGGCTGAACTTATTCGAAATTACCAACCCGGTTTATATAACGCTGTCGTGGCGTAGAGAGTTTTCAATTTCCTTGAAAACTAAAGCCATGAAATTGGCATTATCTTCGGGCGAAATCTGTTACAGATGGATTTTGGTAGCATGTTTCTATCTCGTAAATGACGTTTATTTGCGCGCTTTCGGAAACCTTACAGTGAATTTGATAACATTCTTCTCAATCGCTTTTACGTCTACAAAAGGAAGAGTACTGTTTGCTTCCATCTTCATAGCGAAGCTGATGTCCAAAACGAGGCCATAACATAAGATTGAAAATAATTTGCAGTGATAATACAATATCGACAATAACGTTTCAAATGCATGAACATATGAGAAACAAAAAAAGGACCCATACATTGTAAAAGCTAATAAATATTTACTAATATACATCGTGTACACATTTTTTTTTATGTGCTTGCATATGCGAAAGAAACCATAAGCAATACACGAAAAGAATATACAAAGAAAAAAAGCATAGCATAACACAAGGTCCTTTTTTTTAAACATACATTTTATTATAATCTAATTCAAATTCAAATAATTACTCTGGTATCAAAGAACATTGACTTCATTTATTTTTTATGTTTTTTGACGTACTTTGAAGCTATTTCCCTTGCCCTCTTGTGCTTTGATTTGCTTCTTGACCCTTGACATTCGGTCATTGACTTTTGGGGTATTTACATGATATTTTCTATGTCAAGAATATCACCAGGTATTTTTATGTATTTTAAGGTTTTCGAGTCTTTCGTGGTATTCGAGATATTTTAATAACGTCAGAGGTACCTCGAAGACCTTTGATGTATTTCAAAGTTTTTATGTACAGCATATCTTCAGGTAAAATACAGATGATGTACAGGACAAGCTTAAGGAACAAGTCCCTGAAGTAATTCTCACCTTTAAAGTTTAGAAATAATGTTTTAATACCAATCTTGCTAGCTATGAACATGTCAGTTGAAAAAACAAGTGATAGTTGACAAGTCAACATTTAGAAACGTCAGTATAAACACTGTGCACGTGTTTTTGGTAGGTAATACCTTTTCTGTCAACATATCTGTGCTGTTTTCAAATGAAGAGTACCTATGTGGACATAGTTTAGGTAGGTACATTTATGGATTTTGTGATGGAAAATCGCGAGAGTAACAACGACGATTTCCAAACAGAAGAGTGCCAAATCGTCAAACATTTGATTCTGCGTTTCGACATCTGCGAATGCATGATTCATTTCCAACAATGTCAACTAATTATGAACGTCCTGGACAGCAAAATTTGATTGAGCAGGAAAACATTTTGCAGATGATTGAAGACAGTTCAGAACTAAGTTGGTACCAGGAGAATTTCAGCACGTACGAATGTTTCTTATTGGAGAATATGGAGAATGTTACATCGTATCCTCATCATGTACAACAGGTTCAGCATCTGGAACCGCATGACTTACTTTCCTCAATCTTCAATTGGTAAGACGTACTTTATTTACCGATGAATCTCTGTTTACTCGAGAAGGAATGAACAATGAAAATGTATTCATTTCAAAAAAGAATCTACTTTTCAACGACGATTTTCTATAAACGTCTAGTATGGCATAATTGATGACCAACTACTTGGGCCCTTCTTTTTTGAAAAGCGCTTTACAGGAGAAGTTTACACCAACTTTATGTGTAATGAATTGTCAGGTCTATTGGAAGACACTCATATACTTACAAAACAACAAATGATGTTACAATAAGATGGAGCTCCTGCTCATTTTAGTCAAATAACAAGAGGGTACCTTAATGCAAGTTATATTAATAGGTGAGTCGGTCGTGGTGGATCACATTCTTGACCACACGGATCACCAGATCTCAATCCTTTAAACTATTACCTGTGGGATCATCCTAAAAGCTTAGTTGTACGAGATACCAATTAATAGAAGAGAAGAGGAGCTTAAGCAGACAATTATTGATAAATGTCAGCAAGTGAGGAATAACCCGGAAATTTTAAGAGTAGCCACTCAATCTATTCTTGGTCGTGCTGTATGGTGTATTAATGCTGAAGGAGGATATTTTGAACAACGTAATAAGTATTTTATTTTTGTTTTGTTGCCATTTTCTTACTGTTATTCATGACAATCAAACATATTAAAAGTTTAAAATATTTTTACTTATTTCTAAACTTAATATACATAAATACCACTTTATTTTAAGTCCTTTTGCCTTTTTTTTTCAAACTGAACGCTGTTATCTCAGATGTATTTACTATTTTGTCTATATTCGGTGTCGTTATTGTCTTCAGTGGGTTGTCAGTCAGCATAATGAAATATCAAGTAAATAATCTTGTGCAATTATCTAAAAATCTACCTTCTGTCATGCGAAGTGTACATCTTTGAATATTCTGATCCAGTCTTCTCCGTAAGGAAGAAACATATCGCATTCTAGAGACATCCAAAGAGTCGCGGTAAAATCTAGCCGTCGAAGTGAAATTTTCGCAATTAAAATCCGTCGTGTCACGACAAAAAGAACAGGCAATTAGCTAAACAAAAAGTGACAAAAAGCACACGTGCCTGTTCACTTTTACTTTACTTAACGGCGCGTTTCGAATGTGAAGCGGATAGTTAAATTTGGCGAAACGAGAGTGTCTCTGGCTTTTCTTGCGCCCTAGTAACCGCCGAGATGCCTCGTCTAATCAGCTTGGCTGTGAAAGTTTACCGGTGTTTACCCAGGAAAATGACTCCGGGATTGCGATTTCGAAATCAGAAAGCCGTTCGGAATGACACCGATTCTTATACGCATCACGACTCGAACACCCTAAGTCGTTTAAATTCAGTTAAAAAAAAGACACATTAAAGTATAGCAGTACATTAAATATGTCATCTAGGTTAACGTGAATAATTATTTTTAAAAGAAATCCGTTTGAAGCAATCTATGAAATGCGGAAATACNGTTGAGAAATGAGGTTAAGTTGGTCGCTATAAGCTACTCCCTACGTCCAATGTGTCAGAGCCAACTTCGACCACGTTTTTATTTGAACGGTCGTTATAACAGGTTCAGCATCTGGAACCGCATGACTTACTTTCACGGGTCCATTTTTGCTAACGGATTCAACAAATTTTCAATTGGTAAGACGTATGTTATTTACCTATGAATCTCTGTTTACTCGAGACGGAATGAACAATGAAAATGAACTCATTTCAAAAAAGAATCTACTTTCAACGACGATTCTCTATAAACGTCTGGTATGGCATAATTGATGATCATTTGGGCAATACTTTTTTGAAAAGCGCTTTATAGGAGAAATTTACACTAATTTTATGTGTAATCAATTGCCGGGTCTATTGGAAGATATTCATATACTTACAAGACAACAAATGATATTACAATATGATGGAGCTCCTGCTCATTTTAGTCAACTAACAAGAGGGTATCTTAATGAAAGTTATATTAATAGGTGGGTCGCTTGGTCGTGCTGAAGGATGATATTTTGAACAACGTAAATAAGTATTTTATTTTTGTTTTGTTGCCATTTTGTTATTGTTATTCATGACAATCAAACATATTAAAAGTTTAAAATATGTAAGTACTTATTTCCAAACTTTAAAGGATCATAAGTGGAACAAAAATACTTCTTTATTTTAAGCCATTTTGCCTTTTTTTTTCAAACTGAACGGTGTTATCTCAGATGTATTTACTATTTTGCCTATATTCGGTGTCGTTATTGTCTTCAGTGGGTTGTCAGGTAAATAATCTTGTGCAATTATCTCAAAATCTACCTTCTGCCATGAGAAGTAAACATCTTCGAACTTTTGATGCAGCCTTCTCCGTATGGAAGGAACATAGCGCATTCTAGAGACATCCAAAGAGTCGCGGTAAAATCTAGCCGTCGAAGTGAAATTTTCGCAATTAAAATCCGTCGTGTCACGACAAAAAGAACAGGCAATTAGCTAAACAAAAAGTGACAAAAAGCACACGTGCCTGTTCACTTTTACTTTACTTAACGGCGCGTTTCGAATGTGAAGCGGATAGTTAAATTTGGCGAAACGAGAGTGTCTCTGGCTTTTCTTGCGCCCTAGTAACCGCCGAGATGCCTCGTCTAATCAGCTTGGCTGTGAAAGTTTACCGGTGTTTACCCAGGAAAATGACTCCGGGATTGCGATTTCGAAATCAGAAAGCCGTTCGGAATGACACCGATTCTTATACGCATCACGACTCGAACACCCTAAGTCGTTTAAATTCAGTTAAAAAAAAGACACATTAAAGTATAGCAGTACATTAAATATGTCATCTAGGTTAACGTGAATAATTATTTTTCAAAGAAATCCATTTGAAGCAATCTTTGAAATGCGGAAATACATTAATTGATGTATCGCGACTGACTTATGATATATCGTTGTTCAAAGTTAAATTACAGTTAGAAATAGCAAAAGAAGTGGATTTTTTTTGAAAGTATGATATAATTTTTCGAAAACTGTTATAAAATATTGATATTTCAATTTCGTTTCCAAAAAATAGCCAATTGAAACGAAATAGATCTTTTTGTCATGGAACAAAAAAGTCTTTTTTATACAGCTTTTACTTATTAATTTCATTGAATAAATTGCTTCAATAACAAAATTACTAGCCACGTGACTTGTAAACATTTATTAATGCTCTATATATATCTGCTTCTATTTTAAATTTACCTTAAAATTTAACTTTTCAGATTTCAAACACAACCAATTGGGTTGTTTTGAGTTAGGTGGTTCTATTTTGTTAAAGCATTATTTTTTAGCTAAAATTAATTTTGTTGTTACAATAACATAATATTTTTTCCAGCAAATTGCAAGAATCGAAATAATGTTCCAACAAAATATCGTTACATAATACCGACCTCTCAATACCTCGTTTTGCAGAGTATATTTAATGAACATAATGATCATCATCATCATTACGGTCGTTGTCATCGTCATCACCATCGTCATCGTTATTGTCATGCGTTATATCGCACGTCACATCACACGCCACATCACACGTCACGTTGAACGTCGCACGGCACGTCACACGTTGCACGTCACACCTCACACGTCCTAGGTTCATACGCTAAATTCAATTTTTTAAAGATTATGCTGAATCATATAATAAATTTCTACATTTTACGGAAATAATGTATATTCGTGAAAACTATTTTTTTCGAAATTATTTTTTGTCTGCACTGCCAACCTTGCGGGTTCCGACGAGCCGCCACTGTGAGACCCTCGTAAGCTTTGTCTTCTATAATTTGTACCGTCATATTTAGTAGATAGTGGTATTTAATTTTCATACTCTGTATATTTTAACGCGTAACGTAAATATAAAATTATGAGCTTATATTTGTTAGTTTATAATTCAATTCAATCATATTCTAGTATCTAGTGTAATAACTGCGTAGAAGGACATATTGGCTATGATCGTTTACAACCCAAATAATGTCGTCAGCAAGTTATAAATCACGAATACTGTACGGGTAATCACCTCTTCGAAAGATTGATGTGCAAACTTGGATTTGCCAAGTTTATAGCGAATCCATAATAGCTGCACTGGGAAAAAAGTTCACTAGTGGTAGGTGCAGATTCACTAGCCTGAGCAAAAAGTTTATATACTGTAAAAGAAAGATAAGTAGTTTGGCTGTAGGAGGTCGAATAAGTTTTCTAAAAGCTAATCATCACTTGGCACAACTAAACAGGTCAATTAATTAAACATTTTTGATGTAGTAATTATCTTATATTGTTATGGTTACTAAAACTTTCAGCTAAATGTAATTTTGATGCATTAAAGTCAAGCGAGTGTATTGTGTATTAAACAGAATGTAATGTTACAATAATTTAATATTTTAACAGTAGCATTAAATTTTCCTTGAGATTATATTATACATATTTTAAGTAAACTGTATTTCTACAGCAGAAAATTAATTTTTTAATTAAGTTAGTTTTATTTTCGACAGAATATTAGAGACAAGAAGCTGTGTTGCTATAGGAACAAATTGCTGATATTCCTTAGAATGGGTTACTTATTTGGCACAGACAACCAGTAGCTACACAGACAACTTTATTCTATTCCAAAAAGTGTACAATATACATTAAGTGTACTTTGTCAACGAAAATGAAACTACGATGTTATTAAGTAAACCCTTGTTAAAAAATAACTTTTGCTCGATCAAAGATCTAACATCGGAATATACGACACAAAAGCAAACATTCTTTTGAAATCAGTAATAGTAAATTATTAGTGTAATGTGTTAGTCATAAATTGCAAAGGCAAATTATCCAGGCAATTAAAGTGTAATAAATACATCTCAAAAGTGAAAATAAAATTACGTAATCTAACCAATTTGAATTTTTTTTTTTAATCAAAAACTAGGCCACGCGCTCTACCCCACGCTGCCTCCCTAGGTGTCTTGAAGATGCTGGGGAAGCCCCAGAGACTTCTGAAGACAACAGAGAGAGAGAGAAAGAGACAGAGAGAGAAAAGCAAAATTACTCTATCTCAGGTTTAATTAATTTTTTTAGTAACATTTTAATTGGAGGGTTTGCCTCGGTGTAGGAAAGTTTAGAATGAACCAAAACTCCAACATCCTGCAGGCTACAAAACTTTGTATCGTTACGTCTTTGGTTATCTGAACACACAGTGTTAAAGCTCGAAACCGCGTCGTCAAGCATTTAAATGAAAATCGTATAAATACGACAGGGGTATTTCCTCACCTCTGTTCGTCGACGTACATCCACTTAGAATTGCTAATTGGAGTAATAAAATTATTTTAAAACTTTATGCATAAAAATACGTCCACAATTTTCTAGTATGACACTAGCATGTGATTAACTTTTGACCCGGCTTCCTTTGGCCTTATCGTCATTTCCGGTCAAATAGTCTCATTACTTATAAGTTCTTCTACAGGTTTCTCATGTATATTCAGCGTTTTGTAACTTTAACATGGTAATACGGTTATTAAAAAATACCAACGTACTATCAGCCACGGCAATGATCTTCAGTATGCGTTTCGTTGCTTGTTGCATTAAACAAACAATTATTATTAACAATGTGCACAATTTAAATTTACACAAATTTGAATGCATTTCAAGCTGGCAGTAAATAGCTCTTACTATTAAGATTTTCTTTTAGTCTGGAGGAGAAAAATTAAAAAATATATATAGAGCTGTGCTATAGCTCTACAGGCTGTTACAAATTCGCTTCTCACTACAGGGATCTCGGAAATGGTAAGAGGTACGAAGTAGCTTAAATGGGGGCAAAGTTGCGTAATCAGGGACCAACATTATGTATCTAAAAAATCAAGGCTAACATGATTAGTTTTCGAAATATTTGAAAAAAAGCGAAATTTTGGAAATCCGTTTTTGTTTCATTTCAGTCTTGTTTGAGGTGATATTGGAAAAAGAAGAACACTTTCTCATGGCCACTTTATGCCCTCTATCGAATTCCATATTCAGTTTTTATATGTAACGTTTCTTCTCTCCAGGACCATCATCAACTTCATTTTTTTAAATACGCCCCTAGAAATTTTATTTTTGTCATAAAATAAACGAATAACTTCAAATTTTTCGTTCTTACTAAACATTATTTCTTTGTTAAAATAGTTTGTTATAGGAAATAAATTAATGATGAAAAATAAACTTCTGTCAAAGTTATTTGTTTCTTCAGCGTGCCTCGTCCATAGCCACTGCGATCCGTCAGACACCTTCATCTTCATCATCATATAGTGGTTGGTCCTTTAAAAGTCCCATAGCACTGCGGCCTAATTAGGCCTATTGTTCGTCCCACTACTAGTCCTATTCAGCAAGTAGATTTGTTCTTTTTACAAAATCCAAAAGCTTCCTTGCTGACACTTCTCTCAGTTCCTTGGGTTCCAAATAGGGTCTCCCAAGGAGCGCCATTCTGCTACGTGCAAATCCCGGGCAGTCGCCCAGGATAAGCAGAGAAGTTTCATCCCCCGATTCACATCCTCGGCAGACCGGACTGTCTACAAGCTTTAGTTTATGTAGATGTTTCCTAAAGTGACAGTGTCCCGTTATCAGTCCTGTCACTCTCCTGAGCCGGATTCTGTTCAAGCTCAGTAGCTCATTCGCTCTTCCCTTCGAAGGATACTCCATAAGCTCCTTAGAATGGCTATGTCCTGGCCTTGAAGTCCAGTATTTCCTGTGTTCTGTCTCTGTCCATTTGCCCAGAGCCCGCCTGACCACACTGGGAGATGTGCCACAGAAGGGGCTCCTGGCCAATGAACTCTGTCTCGGATCCCTTCCTAGCAAGTTCATCCGCTTTCTCATTTCCACAAATGCCTTTGTGCCCTGGCACCCAACACAGTCTGACTGTATTGTTGGTGGCCAGTTCAGTCAGCATTTGTAAACAATCCCACACCAGTTTTGAACTTACCTTGTGTGCGGCTAAAGCTTTAATTGCAGCTTGACTATCAGAGAATATATATATGAGTTTATGTCTATAACCTCTACGTACATTCTCTGCCAGACACGCCATTATCGCGAAGATTTCTGCTTGGAATACAGTGGGGAACTCCCCCAGACTGTAGCTTGCACTCCATCTGTGTCTGAGTCCTTATATTCCTGCACCCGTCCCTCTGGTCATTTTGGAGCCATCTGTAAACCATACCAGGCTCCACCTTTCCAGGGTATCAAACCTTTCTTCCCACTTGCTTTGATCCTCTATTCGAGTCTCAAATGGCTTGTGGAAGTGAAACCTTGGAACCATCTTGTCGGATACCATCCAAAGAGTTGGTTCCGACATAGATGTGTCTATGATCCTGGAGTGGGAACCACCCCTCCAGTCATTGTTATTCCTGAGTCGATATACTGCTAGCCGCGCTTCTCTTTCCACCACTATATGCAGCGGTGGCAGATTTAGCATGACTTCTAGTGCAGCTGTCGGGGTCGATGTCATCGCCCCCGTTATACCTAAACAGGCCAATCTCTGAATTCTATTCAGTTTTTCCCTCGCTGTGGTCTGTTGTGTTTTCTGCCACCATACCACAGCGCCGTAAAGAATCCTAGGTCTTACTATCTCCGTCAGACATAATTTCCCTCCTGTTTTTTCAAAAATAGTTTTAAATTGAAATATGTCGAAAAGTCCTGAATCATACAGTAACATATTATACACTTTCTGCCAACTAATAATTAGTACCAATTGATTAATTTATTATCAGAATAATTATGGCAAATAATATTTTTACCAATGCCGAATGTGTCGATATGCTCCATACTTTTCACTGATGAAGCAAATTTTCCTGGAGTAGGTGCAGTAAACCTTCACAATGTTCTTTTATGGTCGGAAGAAAATACCTACTCATGAAATATTTGTTTCAAGATGTCAACATAATTTCAGTTTAAATGTTTGGATGGGAGTTGTAGGAAATACTCTAGTAGGTCCTTTTATTCTTCCACACAGACTTGGAGCCGCCGAGTATCTTAGATTTTTGAACGAAAATCTTCCAACATTACTTGACGATGTACCTTCGCTACACGTCAGGTGATATGGCATATGCATGATGGGGCGCCTGCACATAGTACACTTGCCGTTAGAGAATGGTTTTTAAATTACCCGAATGTCTGGATTGGTCGTGGTCGTGATGCCCCTGTTTGTTGGCCTGCACGTTCACCTGACGTGTAGCCTATGGATTTCTTTTTGTGGGACACATAAAAAATATTGTTTATGCCACTCCTGTTGCCTCCTTAGAAGAATTTCAGGCAGCAGATGACCTTTGCAATAACCAAGAACTGTTTGTGCAAGTGTGTTATAACTTCAATAGACGTATTAGATTACGCTTGCAGCAAAATGGAAATTATTTCGAGAATATTCTTTAAATTTAATTTTGCATTTCTTGGTTTTCGTTTGTATTAAATTTTATTTCAGATAAATAACTTTACCTAATACATGTCCCATAGTCATAAGTTATCAAAAATTTTTCATTAATTAATAGCAAATTATTCTTAAT
>NW_019416597.1:107211-228994 GCF_000390285.2 Anoplophora glabripennis
TCATTTAAAAACCCTGTATACTTTTTAAAAGAAAAAATTTTACGAAGCTAAATTTGCACTAATATATAGGGTGTTTCATTAAAAAATTTTTATTTTTCTTTAATGTAGCGATTTCATTCTTTATTCAATTATTTTTTCTAATACTGTATTACAAAAATTCATAAAAAAGCTAAAACTTTTGTATTAAAAACTTTTGTCATTTCAATAATAAACTCACAATAAGTTGTCAGGTTATAGTGACTAACCCTGTACATATTTGCTAATTTTAGAGATGAAGGATTTGAATTGAATTTTTCCCTGTTGTAAAACTTGTATCCGTAATAGTTTTGAGTTAATTAATTTCCTTTTATTAGATCATTATTACTACATTTCAAAAGTAATTTATTTGATAACAGAAACGAAATGAAGTATTCTAATTTACACAAACTTGTAACAGATGTCCTCAAGCGCCTAAACGAAGCGACTTAGGATAGAGACGAGTTTGGTTAAATCCGATTCTTTTGATTGCAGGAAAGTTACTCGAGATTTTGCTTCGACTCTATGTATGTAGTTCTGCCAGCACAGCTCACATTTAGTCTGTTGCAACGGGAGCAGATCTGCCGGGGTTCAAAATCTCCTTGAACACAATAATTTCTTGTAAAATTTCCGCACTTACCATGGGAGAGACTTAATTGTGGGATCCTTTGTTCTGCGATCGCAAGGTTGCCGTGAGTCTGGTAACAGTTAGACTCTAGGAAGGAACTCCAGCTCTTAATTTGCAATTAACAGGGTTCACACATATTTAATATATAACTGTTTCGTTTTTATTATTTAAATTACACACTAAGTAGGTTTATTAGAGATTAGGATCTGGGACTGGTGTATGAGGAATATCTTTCGTGTAGCTTCAATTAACTTGGATCTGTCTTGGCTCAGCTAGAATTAAATGGGCTTGGTTGGTTTAATTTCTGCTTTATGGTTTTAATTGTATAGCAAGTACTTGCAGTGCTGGAAGCTTACTGCGTGTATTAAATTCTCTCCTTTTGATAGGTTCCCACATTTTTTATTTGCGAAATAAGGATGTAGAAATAAACAATTTAAAATGTATATTCTAGCGTTATCCACATTCATATTGAGATAAAAATCTACAACAGTACATTCAGTGTTGTAATAATTTTCAACAGATGTTTCTATTTCCTCTAAAGCCGGTAGCGCATAGAGGGTGTTTCAGAATCACTTACTATAGTCATAGCAAAAGAAGAATTGGTAATAAATTCATGTTACGTCACTCTGCAACATACTGTATAAACGAACTTGCCAATTCTACAAAAGTTCGTCCCAATTTCGTTTACTAAGCAATTTATTGGTCTAGGGATTATCACAAATGTGAAAATTTCGTTCTTCTCTTCAAACTTAATAGTTCATAACATCGACAATTTATGTAATCAGCCTCAATTTTTGTAATGTATACTAGGCGAAGCGGAGAAAATAAAATTGCTTTGGGTGCGTTTTGGATAGCATTTAGAGCATGCGACATAATGTAAACGACAATTTTTAGGTTGCATATTTACTTTCCCCATAATGGGAGAGTTTAATATTTATTTAAAAATTAATCCTGAAACTGAACCATAAGAAAAAAGTATATAAGGTGTTCCAAAGTTAAGAGGACTTTCTAATTTTTTTTTTAAATAAGAACAATAGTTTTTTTTTATAAAATTGCAGCCGTTAGGCAAAATTATTTTGTGTATTCCCAGTATGGACATTTTAATGTGCCGTTCATTTCAATAAAACGAATAGCCGACCAAATTGTCTACAAATTAAATTTACAAAGGAAAATTGTGATAAAAAATTACAGTGCAAGAAAAGCAAAGTGAAAAAAATTCAGAACCTACTTGGCAAAGAAAATAAAATGCTCAGAAAATTAGTGATAATAAAAAAAGAAGAGCATTTATGCAACTTATAAAACGAAAGGTAGAATAAAGAGTAGAATAAATTCGACAGAAAACCAAAAAAGGAAAGGAAAGCTAATTATCCATCCAGCTAAATCAATCAGATAGAAATTACACCAAGATCGGACTTGATTTAGAATATACAACAAAGATCAGTTTAGTTTTAAGAATTTCAGTATAATCAAGTTAGCAACTAATGCAGGGCAATAGGTTTTATAAAAAAAATTCTCTCACCTTCCACATTGCTCTTTTAGACAAAAAATGTTTCCCAATAATGTTTAGAACAATCATATTCACAAACAAGTCTTGAATCTTTATAAGAAAAAAAAACGTATTTATAAAGTTTTTGTTTAAAACAAACATTAAGAGAAATAAAACAGTTTTTCATCAGGAGCACTTATCAAAAAGCAATCAACTTGCTGCTTTGTTTTGCTCGCCACAATAGTCCAAGAAATATAGAGTTGGACGCGACTTGTTGTTTCGGCAAGCTAAATTTATCACTATAAATGCTAAATATTATGTACAATAACATATTAGTTTCCACAGTCATAAAAATGGGGGGAAGATTGTTTACAGGGTGGTTAATTGTAGGTATAATTTTTACGTAAATTCATGTTTTTCGCTTATAACTTTTTTCCGTTTTTTCCGACAGTAAAGTACTTTTTTTTCGTCTTCAAAAGACCTACAAAACTAGCCCTCAAGCGTCAAAAAATATTGATTAGATCAAAACTTATAAACAGAAAAAGTTTATTTATGACTTTTGAATTAAACATTTGTAAACTGCGTTATTATTACCAAAACGTTTTGGCATCGCATCCTCTCATTCCTTATCACTGTCTAACAACTCACACGAAATCTGGAATCGGTAAATTGAATAGTTTACAAGTTATGGCCTTATAAACCAATTAACTAATGATTAGTCTGGACAATCCCGAGGATCTTCTACAATCACACTGATTTTCATACATAATATAGAAACACTATCACCGTAAAGTGTATAAAACTTAAAATGATTTTTATAACGGTTCAATATTATTTCCTTATGTTAAATGATGTGCCGCTCTCATTGCACATCGATAGGATCTATAACAGTCATAGACTGAGTTACACTGAACGCGATTTATTTCCTATCTCTGTCTATAGCACTTATTACAGATAGGGAAATGTTCTTTTTAGTGGGTGTAAATGGACGTACGTAGAATTCGAGTTAGCCGTAGTTAGAAACGTCAAACTATAAGCGCGCGCGAGGGTTTGCATATTCCGTGACTATAGTAAATTTATAAATTAAAAAAATACAATCGGGACGTTTTAAAACGTAGGAATAATAATTAAAATGGATCAAAGTGCCGGTTGTAGCAAACGGTCTGTTGCTCATAAACGCCCTAACCTATGCGATGCGGAATTAATAATGGTAAAAAACGTGTATAAAGGAATTCGGTCGCGAAATTCTAATACAAGTGTAAGTGAAGCTGTTGATATGTGTAGTTCGTTGACAAAAGTATCCGTTGCTACTGTTTATCGTGCCATAAAAAATAGTGTAGAAGTGAATCCAAAGAAGAAAAAAGTGGAAACACGAGGGAGGAAGAAAATAGAAGTCGACGTTGACGTGAAATACTCCATACGTAGGAAAATTCATGGATTTTTCTTTAGAAATGAAATACCAACGATAAAGAAAATTCAAGCTGCAATAGCTGAAGATGAGGATATTCCTAATTTCTCTGATAAGGTTCTTAGAAGAATAATGCGTGACATGAATTTTCGATATTTGAAACGGAATCGGAATAGTATGCTCGTTGAAAAAGACGAAATTGTGGTATGGCGAAGAGAATACTTAGAAAAAATAAGAGAACTTCGTGCATCTGGTAAGAAGATATATTACATGGATGAAACATGGGTAAACGAAGGTCATACTGTATCAAAAGTTTGGCAGGATGGTAATGTTAAGAGTAAGAGACAAGCATTTTTAGATGGATTTTCTACTGGATTAAAGGCACCTTCTGGAAAAGGACGAAGATTGATTATAACACATATTGGAAGCGATACGGGATTTTTAGAAAATGGTTTGCATGTATTTGAGTCACGAAAAACGGGAGATTATCATGAAGATATGAACAGCGACGTGTTTGAAAAATGGTTTGAATATGTTTTATCATATCTGGAGCCAGGAGCAGTTGTTGTGATGGATAACGCACCTTATCATAGTAGAAGAGTTGAAATGTTACCGACATCAGCATGGAGAAA
The DNA here is from genome assembly GCF_000390285.2 of Anoplophora glabripennis. NCBI lineage: Eukaryota > Metazoa > Arthropoda > Insecta > Coleoptera > Cerambycidae > Anoplophora > Anoplophora glabripennis. Next base: position 111,381 of record NW_019416597.1, read on the forward strand.
AGGAAATATTATGGACTGGTTACAATCGAAAAATATTGAATATACAGAAACCATGCTAAAAGTACAATTATTAAAAATTGTCCAAAGAGAAAAAGGTCAATACATTAAGTATGTAGTGGATGAGATGGCCAAAGATCGAGGAATTCGTGTACTCCGTTTACCGCCATACCACTGTGAATTAAACCCAATTGAGTTGGTTTGGGCACAAATAAAGAATGAAATCGCACGAAAAAACACCACCTTTAAAATAAACGACGTGAAATTATTATTACAGGATGCTATTAATCACGTCACTGCTGAAACATGGTGTAAGTGTATTGGACATGCACAGAAAGAGGAACAACGTATGTGGGATCTTGATACAACGGTAGAAGTGTTCATAGAACCAGTCATTATTCATTTGGGTGAAGATGATTCTAGTGATAGTGATAGCAACAGTGATATGTGAAATATATAATGTGAATAATGTGATATGTAAGTATTTAAATATATTAATAGTGAAGTGATTATGTGGCAGTGAAGTGAAAGTGTGACAGTGATAATATTCGTGAGATAATTATTATAAAATATGTAAGTACCTACTTAAATAAATATATTAATAGTAAACATTACAATATTTTGCGGCGGCGTAAGCCGGGTGGTGGTGGGTTATCGATGCCCAAGAGGGCATCGTTTTACAGAAAACACTTAAAATTTAAAAACAAATTGTTACTAAAATATTTTTGAAGTTTTCTCGATAAAACCTCTAAAAATAATAGATGTTATGTTTTATTATATTTTGTCCATATTTTTTCCATATCTTGTTGCCTTTTACGCCTATGGATTTTTGATCCCCGCACGCCTCATCCTCCTTACTAGTCCAAGAGCTAGCGATGAATCACTATCTATAATTTCGGCCGTCAAGTATACATGCTAACAGTATAATCTTTTCATTTAAAACTACATTTAGAATTTCGATAGCTATTTTCGGTGCATGGACCCCAGTAAATAGAACATCTCTACTGGGAGCTCTATTTCTCTAATAAAGACATACCTTATTTATTCATTTTATAATTTCATGACGTGGTTGTTATAAAAAGGACTAATAATTGTGTTCGTAGAAGATACGGACTAAGCCTCACCTCGTGTCCTGGCTTTCCGATACCGAAAAATATCATGACACCTTTAACATTTACAAATTAATTATTATTAACAACCACCACGTTTCGTGCTGCCTTTCGCAAATATTTACCCGACACTAAAAAGGAATTAAAACCATAAACAGGGCTAAACGTTTAATAGCAGATACAATTTAGTTGTCGCGTATTTTTAGTAGTAAAATAATTACTCGAAACAGAAAATCTTACTGAGCTGTATTTTATTGTAATTTATAGCCCGTTAGGTGACGTAAGTTTATTTGTAATTTCCACATCTTGTCAAAGTCACAACTCCTCTACTTCAGCAGTGATCCTGATAATTTTGTTTAAATAAATGCTGCCAGCCGTCTAAATAAACAAAATCTAAGCCATTCGCAAATAGTTCTTAAAGTCGGTGTGTACTTTGGCTATAAATTTATTATTAGTGTACAAAAAAAACATTAAACTCATCCTCTTTGTTTGAATTCAGCGATTTGTAATTTGTGGGAACGTTGTGAAACCAAAAAATTTATTTATTACGAAATGTTACCTGTAAAATCACGTAATAAAACTGCAGTACGTATATAGGTTATATTAATACATTTCTTGTGAAGGATATAATGAATATTTGGACAATATTAAGGTAAGTATTACAGTTTGTTAGAACTAAATATTATTTGGAATTAAATTATATTACAAATTTGACTACAAATTATATAGAAAACGCATTAACTACAACTTGTTTCATATATCACTACAAATTGTATTTAAATAACGAGCGTTCAAATAAAAACGTGGTCAAGTTGGTTCTGAAAATTTGGACGTAGGGCGTAGCGTATAGCAAATGAACTTAAACGTCATCTGTCAAAGCTATATCGCCGCTATCAATTTGAATATTTTCGTTTTAAAAAGCGTTTAAAATGGTGTTTTCTCAAGAACAAAAAGTGTTTATCATAGAGTCCTACTTTAGAAATGGACGCAAGATTGATGGAATATGGAAGTTTCTATTGAGGAATGTTTCATAGAATTTCAAAATCAATTTCCAGGCGTTGTTGAGTACAAAATTTTCCAAAGTGCAGTTCAGCGTTGTGTTAATGTTTTTCGTGAAACGGGCAGTGTAACAAGAAAAGAAGGAAGCGGCCGACCTAAAAAGCGGACTGAAGAATTAAAAGAAAATGTCCAACAAATAATGGAAAATGCGCCAAGAACTTCTGTACGTGTTTTATCACAAATGGTGGGAGTATCAGTCGGTACCTGCCACACAGTGTTAAAAAAAGATATGCGTTTGTTCTCCTATCGTTTAACTTGTCAACAAGAACTTCATGAAGTTGATTTTCCGCGACGGGCTGTATTTTGTGAATGGTTTTTAAACAACTACGGTGAACTTCATAATATCACCTTTTTTTCTGATGAAGCCTGGTTTCATTTAAGTGGTTACGTAAACTCACAGAATATGAGAATGTGGTCTTCTGAAAAACCAGATAACTTTTTTGTCGAGGGCCCTCTACACGCTCAAAAAATTGGAGTTTGGTGTGCTCTCAATCGAAGGAGGATTTATGGACCTATTTTTTTTAATGGTACTCTTACTGCGCAAAGGTATAGAGAAGAAATTATCGCTCCTTTTGTTAACCAGCTGGAAGAAAACGAAATTACAAACTTTTACTTTCAACTACATGGCGCAAGGGCACATATGGCAGTCGAGACGATGAATATGTTGGGGGAAGTTTTCCAAAATCGACTAATAAGTCTCAATGCTGAACATGAATTTCCACCGAGGTCATGTGATATTACGCCGTGTGACTTCTTTTTGTGGCCTTACCTTAAAAACACTATTTTTGAACTGCCTATTCCTGATTTAAACCATCTGCAGGCTCGACTTATAGACAAGATTCGTGAAATTAACAATAATACCCCGAGCAACTTAGAAAATGTCTTTAATTCGTTGAGGAACAGGTGTGAAAAGTGCTTGGAACAAGGAGGGGGACACTTTGAGCAGCTGCTTTAATTGTTTGTTATTGTCATCACGATTATTCTTTAAAATAAAGTTATATAGTCATTAACGTTATTGAAACTGACAGCTGCTATACAGCTCGTTGAGAAATGAGGTTAAGTTGGTCGCTATAAGCTACTCCCTACGTCCAATGTGTCAGAGCCAACTTCGACCACGTTTTTATTTGAACGCTCGTTATGTTATTTAACTTTACTACAATTTTGTGGAAATATCTTGTGCTATCGAATTATTACACGTAAAATGAAAATAAAAGTTTAACCCCTTCTTTAATTGTCTCTAAAATCTAGGGCCGATACGTCCAATACGTAACTAACAATTAACGTTATAAAAAAGCTATCTTGGGAACAAAAGGTGATTTATTATTATTCTTTTAATGCAAAAAAGAGCACATTCCCGAGCGGCTTTTGCCTGGTATACATATAACGCTGTTTTGCACATGCGAAAAAAAACTTGCAATTTTGCCATTTATTTGCTATTCGTCAACTTAGCGTGACTTTTTTCTAGTTAGTTTATTTATATTGTCATTCTACATACCGTCTGACTGGATTAACAAGCAATACATTATACATATAAAACAGTATAGGAGATATTTACTGTAATTTATTTTGTACGATTATTCGCAACCAGAATAGATACCAAGAACAGCGCTTAACACGTCTGCGTAATTTAAGGTAAGATCTATCCTAATATTTTAAAAATAATTTGTACAGGGTGTTCCTTAAGTAACGGTGCATGGAGTAACAGCGGATTTTATACACTAAAATATTACGATTTAACCAAACTTTCCTTAGTCCAAAAGTTGATACTTACAGAGATACGGAGATACGGTCAAAGCAAGAAATTGTTTTCATTATCGGATGTTCTTTGAGGCGACGAATTTAAATCCGATCATAATTTTGCTGTTACTTATTAGAGGGCGCCAGCTGCGGCACATTGCATGTCTTTAAAATGTTATTAACTTTTTTCTCCTCGGTATATCTGCCTCTTTGATAATGTTTCTCATTCTTTAAAATGTCTATTTTTATTATTTGTAGCAATCAAAATTTAGGAAAATCAGTATAATTCTCAGCAAAATTCATTTTTCGCGTATTGCACATCAACAAATCAGTTATTTTTATGGAAGGATTTTGTCAGTCATTCTTCGTCATACTTGAAAATGGCCAGACAGATGAATAATAGAGTTGTCGTTATTTATCAAGCCAATTTTTAACTATAAATACCAGTTTTTTTTTGGAATATTTTGCCGTGATCTATGTATCTGATAGTCGCCAGTTACAGATTTACATGTCTTTCCTTGTTGTTCTCGGCCTAGGGTCTGTGGGGGCTGACCCGTTATCAGAATCCTTTAGCCCGATGTTGATATCAGCTCATGTTAAAAAATAAGCAAATTTCAGAACGAGTTAAAGGATTTTTTAAAGAAAACGTGTCTCATAAGGGGACATCCTTAACAAAAATGGTCAAGTTTTCATTCCAACACCCTGTATATTTAAAAGCCTACTCATTTTCTGTTGAAATTTAAGCTAAAATTGTCTAGAGCACATTTTACTTTCCACCTCTCAACTAATTGTCCTGAAACGAGTTTTTCGCAAATTTTCACCACTGCATCATGTAATTCAACATCTGACTGGCCGACGAAACGAGGTAAATCGTGTTACCGGAGTATCGTAGTACAAAAAACCATTCTGACGAGGAAATCCGTAAAGACTGCGGCAAAAACTGTGTCGACTGTTATATCACTTCAATTGTTCTTAAATTCACACATCCATTTCTGTTGTTGAATGCTTGTTTACAATATAAATTATACCATTTTAATTATTGACCCAAATTTTAATTATTAAAATTACAAGTAACAAACTGGTCGTCCTAGTTATTCGCGTATCTGAAATTTTGTGAAACGCCGTTCGAAATTGTGGGAAAAATAACGACCCAAGCTGTTGCGTACCTAGATTGATGATTAGAATGTATTTTAAGTGATCTATTGTGCAATATGGAACTTACAAAATATGTTCTGTTGGCGTAAACAAAATGACCCAACGAGTAGATGACGGTTTAAATAACGTTTTGCTTGATATGACGTTAAATTTGAAAATGTAACGTTTTTAATTACACGATTTTTCATCCAAAGGTTGAGGAAACGTTAAACTCACTTATTTAATTAGCTTCATGTGCGAATGTAATTTGTACGTTAAATTTAGACACAATTTTAATTAACAGTGCATGCGAATATAACGTTTATGAAACTTTATATGCAGGAGTTACATAAACGTTAAAATTAAACGTTATAAAAGTTGAGAACGTTAAATAAAATACAATTTTAATTGACTCCATGTGTGAATACAGGATATATTAAATTGCGTAAACGTTAAAAATGTACGTTATAAAGGAAAACTAAACAAAATGTAAATTTAATTCATTCCATGTGTGTATATAAGTTATAAGGAACGTTATATGTATACGTTATATGTACGTTAAAATTAGATGTTCCCTGCGCGAATATACCTCATAGGAAACGTTATATACATAGTTGGCGTAAATGTTACAATAAAACTTTATAAATACAGGGAAAATTGTACAAAATAAAACAATTGCAGTAAAGTCAAATAAAGAACATTTAACATTAAACGAAATATAATTTTAATTAACTCCATGTGATTATAGGTAACTTACAGGAAACGTTATATGTATACGTTATATATACGTTAAAACTGGATGTTATAAAACAATGAAAAATTAAACAAAATGCGAATTTAGTTAAGTCCATTTGTGAATATAACTTATAAAGAACGTTATTTTATGTGTACGTTATATATACGTTAAAATTAGATGTTATAAAACAGGAGAAAGTAAAGAAAATATAAGTCTAATTCCCTTTGCGAATATACCTCGTAGGAAACGTTATACACATAGTTGGCGTAAATGTTACAATAAAACTTTATAAATACAGGGAAAATTGAACAAAATAAAACAATTGCAGTAAAGTCAAATGAAGAAACGTTAAACTGACGGTTTTAATTAACTGCACGTGTAAATATGGCAAAGTTATATGCATAAGTTAATATTAGACGTTATAGAAACCGAGAAAATTAAACAAAACATAATTTTAATCAACACTGTATATAACTTTTAGGACACGATATATTCATAGGATGCATAAACGTTAAAATTAAACGTTATAAAAAACGAGAACATTAAACGAAATATAATTTTAATTAACTCCATATGTGAATATATGTAACTTACAGGAAACGTTATATACATATACGTTAAACCGAGAATATTAAACAAAACATAATTTTAATTAACACTGCATGTGAATATAACTTTTATGAAACGTTAAATGCATAGATTGCACAAACGTTAAAATTAAACCGTTATAAAAACGAGAACATTAAACAAAATGTAAATTTAATTAATTCAATTTGTTAATATAACTTATAAGGAACGTTATATGTATACGTTATATATACGTTAAATTAGATGTTATCAAACAGAAAAGAAAATATAACTTAACGTTATGAAATACAGGGAAAATTGTACAAAATGAAACAATTGCAGTAAAGTCAAATGAATTAACGTTAAACTGACTGTTTTAATTAACTCCTCGTGTAAATGTGACTCATAAACAATGTTATTTGCATATGTTGTGTAAACGTCAAAATTAGACGTTATAGAAACCGAGAATATTAAACAAAACATACTTTTAATTAACACTGTATGAGAATATAACTTTTAGGAAATGTTATATGCATAGGTTGCATAAACATTAAAATTAAACGTTATAAAAACGAGAACATTAAACAAAATGTAAATTTAATTAATTCCATTTGTTAATATAACTTATAAGGAACGTTATATGTGTTCGTTAAATTAAATGTTATAAAACAGAAAAGAAAATGTAACTTTAATTAATTCCCTTCGCGAATATGCCTCACAGAAAACGTTATATGCATAATTGGCGCAACTGTTACAGTAAAACGTTATAAAATACAGAGAAAATTGTACAAAATAAAACAATTGCAGTAAAGTCAAATGAAGAAACGTTAAATTGACTATTTTATCGAACTGCTCGTGTAAATATGACTCACAAAACCAAAAAACAATGTTATATGAATACTTAGGTTGCGTAAACGTTAAAATTAAACGTTTTAGATATCGAGAAAATTGTAGTGCTGAAAAACCGTAAAATAACGTAAAAAAGTAAGGGAATAAATCGAACAATTGACTGGCTAGTCAACTGACGGTTCTGATATCAATAAAAGTTATTTTAACAATCAAGTTCTTCTCAATAACTTGTTCTGGAATAGAAATAAAGAATTCCATAAAAAAATGTGCTCGTGCCATTTAACAATGGTTATAATAATCCAAATACTTAAGCAGTAGTTTATTTCGGAAATTACTAGTATCCACTAAAAATTTTCGCTCGTATCTTCTATTTTTGCATCTAATTATATCTAGTTTAAATAATACAGACGAACAAATACGAGCGGAAATTTTTTGGAGCTCTGTTTCTCATAAATTGTAAATAATCCTTGTGTTATCATAGAAATAATCAAAAAGTAAACAGCTACGTAAGAGTGAACTTAAAAATGTGTTTTATTTGTTAATAATAATTTCCATAAGAATGTGCTTCCATTGTGATTAAAAAAACTAAAATAATCACCGTTAAATACCACAGAATTATACAAATACGTTCCTTATTGCTACCGTGCCATAGAAAATACACAGTCCTAAATAAATAAATCTTACTGACATTCATTTTAATTAATTTTCAATAAATGTACGTGCACTTTTATGACTTTTTTTATGTTTATGCTTGGTTCGGTAGAATTTTTTTTATTGTCTATGTCTCAAAGACGTAGTAATTTTAAATTTAACTAATAATTTGCAGCACATAAATTAATTCTACAGAAAAATTTAAAATGCACTATTTTCATTATTCCTTGTTTCTGCAAATTATGAACAGCATCTTCAATCCTTTTCTACAATTGTCCTCACTATCAATTCTTACAGGGTTCACTTTCTGTTTTAAGGACCCCCAAATAAAAAAAATCACAGTGATTTAAGTCAGGTGAACGTGGTGGCCAGTGAATTGGAGCATCGTGTCTACTGCCTATACATATGTGGGGTATTGATCATTTAACTGTTCTTGTAAATGCTTATTAATTGGTAGGTCGTCAAGCAAGTGTTTTGCAAAAAATGTTGCCATCGGGACGATTTGGTAACCTAATAGAACCAAGCAGAAAGCACTGATAAAACCCATATGCTAAATTTGCTCTGAAATTGTCTTTCCATAACGACATGGGCATTTTTATCTGGGCGAACGTGCTGGTTATGGATACTTATTAATTATTATCCAACGTTTGGTGAAAAACAAAGAAATTTCTTGTGGAAATTCATATCTCCAGATCTGTACTGGCGAACAATCTGGGAGAATTGAAGACGACATCAAGAGGTAGAAGGTAGAACTGGATTAAAATTAAAAGGATGAATTAGTTGTTCTTAAAATTGTACCTCTAGAAACTACAGTTCTCCTCTGTATCAATATGACACTTGTTGCAGGCTTTTCTTTCACCATTTCCAGAATTTTTTCTTCCATAATAGGTGCCTAAGCTTGAAGAGGAAGTCTGGCATTACTTCGGATAATTTTAAACCCATTAGTTTCTCGAAGACGTTTTCCGATATTATTGAAGTTAAGATGATTTGGGATTGAACGATTCGGATGTCTTTCCAAATAACCCCAAAATTATTACATATACAACAATTTTACAAGATGGAACCATTTTAAGCAAACTCTTCATCTTTAAGACAAAAACTATCAGTAGATTAGTTCGAAGGAGGAGGTATTTTTCACAGTTCGATTAAGACATCTTTCGATATTTCTGAAAGTTTGGTGATTTGGGATTGGACAATTCGGATATCTTTTGTGTTAGTTTCCTCTACAAAACCTCAGAACTAATAACTGAATGTTACAGACTGTTAATTTAAACCTTCTGTTAAGTGTACTATAGTATTTTTTAAAATATATGTACTTAATTAGCATAATTAAGTTTAAATAACATTGTATACTGATCTTTATAAATAGATCAAAGATTTACATTTTTTCCTGGTAATGTAGGTATACCATTTATAGCGTTATTATTTTTTAAGTAATTTAGTGATTTCCTGTTTATTTATGTACATCATATCTTTTGGAAAAAGGTAAATACGTAAAAAAGAAACGTATTCTTTGTAGAAATTTTACAATGTAATGATTTCTATTCTTAAAATAGCGTGTAGTATTCCTGATTCTTATTAAAATTGCACTTAAAGTGTCGCAAATACATGTACATCGATATGAGAATTTACATTTTGTGTAGATTACAGAAAAAATATAAAATTTTACGCCTATAATGTAATTTTATCTGTGCAGGGTAAATTTACATTATCTCGTGTGACGTCAGATCAACCAATAATCAAGCTAGTACGAGTGCAAACCCACAAGGTGCTTCCAGATTTACCGAAACCCGAAACCGAAACCAAAACCGTCGAAAAATCGTTTTTAATCAGAGAAATCGCCATCCGCTCGGTGGCGGACCCGCCACGCGCACCTCCACAGGTAAAGTAGAGGCCCTTACCGTCGCGGTATGGCGGGTACCCAGCCTACTACTCGAACATCAGTATCACCGTTTCCACGAGAGCGGTTACACGCGCACCTGGCCTACCACGATCCGACGGAAGCGCAACAAGTGCCTGTTGCACATCTTGGTGGTGATCTCCCGTGGAAAGTGTCGTTGGAGCTTGTCGGGGTGCACTTCATCAAGACGAATTGGTCCATTGGTTCGGTTGCGGGCGATACTGTGCGCTAGAGGCTTTGAATCGACTTAAACTTGTGCGAATGACATCGGTGCTAGTTGAAAGTTTGAATATACGGCACGTTTCAGTTCGTTCCTCAAACGGAGAATCCCCGAGAGACTTGCATGTGTGACGATCGAGCTGATGAGTCGATGATGAAGTGATAACATTAAAGACAAGTGGTGTATGTAAGAGGGATTATTTGTAAGATGGCTTCTGACGATGATTGTAACAGCACGTATCCATTTCAGTAAGTTGGTTGTGCGTTAGTCGGCACGCTTTGTGGCGGGTTTACTTCCAGCTCCTTCGCCACAATTTGTGATGCGCGATTTTGACTGTCGTCGAAGAGGATTCGTAAATTCGAAGCCAAACGACTTTAAATTGCGTTAAGTAGTTGCTTTGGAAGCCCAAAATCACAACAACATATTCTAACACTTCTGAAAGAGTCAATCGCATTTCAGACGAGTTAGTTTTATTTCAGAAAGCTAAATCTGAATTACATATTAGTCACATGTATTTCAGAAAACTTGAAGCGTATTTAGGAACAGTAAGTTTTAGTTGAGATAATGTAAATTGTATTTCAGTTCAGTCATTTGTGTGTCCAGAAATGATCAAATGTGTTAAAGGATTCGTCCAATGTCCAATACCAACGCAATTTTGTACCCTAGTAACTAACAGCTTTCTGAAATTTCTGTGCTTTCTCTAATTTTTTGAAAATCAGTTTGCTTTTCTGAAAGTTAAGTGCTATGAATTTTTCAAGAGCTGAATCCACCAATCTGAAATATATCTGAATAATGTTTTCTGAAGATAAAATTGAATTTATTACTGAAAATACTGAATGAATCGACGAATCCTGGATTTTATTTAACATTTTCTAGAAACAAACTGAAAATTTCGTAAAGTATTTGAAGAATATGGAAAAAATGGAAAACCAGTTTCGATAACGTAATGAAATTACTAGTTTTATTTAATTGAATATTTCTGATTCACAGAAAACAAAGACTTAAATACACAAAACTCTAAAAAAAAATTAAATGTCACATTTTGTAAATTTTGTTCGTCTACCTTCTACAGAGATATAAGATGTCACATAATATTTATTTTATTTTTACTTACCTCGTTGTGAGGAATATTCAACCTCCAAAATTTAGGGAATGATTTGGAACACCGTTTTTTTCCTTTATTTATTAGGTATTTTGCCACCTGTAAACAAAATTAAAAAAAAATTAATTAAATAAACCCTTACGTCAAAAAGATCAGTCTAGGGTCACTTTATGGAATAAGTAATAATATAATAAACACCATATGATATCTCTAAATATACAAAAAGATCAAATTTAAACTGACATAAACAATTAAAACCAAAAGTAATTAATAATTCATAAGACGAAAACGGATTGATTTTCGAAACGTCAACAACTTTTTGAAAAGTGTCGTATAGAGTGTTGTGTAATTTGTATTTATCTGCTTTTTTCAGTGTAAGCTTTTGGGTAAGGCAAAACTATTTTCGTGAGAAATGACGCTTGACTTTTGGACTTGGGCATGATTGTTTTTTAATTTTACTCACAGTTGTGCCATATACTCAATAAATAACTAAATAAATAAATAAAAACGAAAAGTATGCCACAAACAAGTAACTTCAGTTAGTCAATACATATTACCAAAATAAACACGAATTTTCTTGGTTTTATTTCTACTGTAAATACAGTGTTTAGGATTTTATGTAAAATTTTCCTGTTTATTTTTTGATAGTGTGTGGTGCTGGTTTGGAAAACTGTTCTAATAGTGTACAAATTATCAATATTTTCAATTTTTCAGGTAAACTTTCACTGTATGCGTAACAATTTTTGTTGACAGAAATTATTTGTATTTTCAATGGTTTTGAAAGCTGTCAACAAATCTTTGTTGGCGTTGATTATCTAATAATAAATTTTCCGCGAATTCTATTTCATTTTTAAAAATTTGGTCTTTCGGGGAAATTAGTTTTGCTCCTATACGATGGATTTTGAAACTGAAATATGATACGTATTAAAATTTGTTGCCCTCCTAACGTCTAAATAAGATAATATATTATTATTTTTTTCACTTCCAAAGCTAATTTAATCGATTGTTCTTCATTTTTCATATAGTCCAAAAAATTATTTGAATTATGAAATTTATATGATCAAATATCATTAACGCATCTCCATCGATTTATAGGTTTTTTCCTCAAATTCTTTACATAATTATTATTTGAACAATTTTCACAATGTTGTATATTTCTTTTGATCCAAGAAAGAAGTTAGTAGCACCACTTACACAAATTATTATTTGCATTTAATCTTATTGATAATAATTAAGAAATAAAACAAAAACGTACCTGCAATTTTTGTATATACTGTCTCAGAAAATTGTAAGAATCATTTAAGCTTAATGTCAAACCACCATCCGTATACGTATATGTATGCACATATTTCGATGTTTTCTTTATGTTGTTTTAAGTCAATATTTAGTATTAAATTATACAAAACTTTTCTTATCTCGATCTATAATTACATTTAAGTTTGTAATTATATTATTTCACAAAATTTAAATCAAACCCTCTACCCTCTGTATCTGAAATTTTTATGCCTATAAAAACACCTAAATTTTCAAACATTAAAAGCAAGTACATAATAATCGTATAAAACGATGCTAACACAAGTTAGTTGGCAAACCAAGAGCTGTCCAAAGATTCTAACCTACCACTTTACGATCTAGCAGGCGCATGTAAAATATTTATAAAGACATTACACAGGACAGAGTTATCTCTTATTTTATGTCATTATTTCAGTATATTAAAACAATGCTAGGTCAAGGTAGGCATTGTAAACAATTGTACGAGTGAAACAATAGATCCCTGAATCCAATACACACTATTCTGGTCTCAAATTTCGATTTCAAATCAGACTTGACGGCGGTGTCTGGACCAGTGGCGTAACTATCGTAGGGCGGCTCGGGGTCCGCGGTTTTGGGGGCTTAGTCGTGACCCCTTTGTCCGGAGAAATTTAACGGTTGATAGATTAATGTAATGCTTATAAATGAAGATTAAATTATTTTATAAAATATGTACAATTTACAAAATAATTTTTTTCATAATTTTTTTAGTAGTTTTATCATTTCAATAGCATTAGTTTTTGTCCTCAAAAAGTACTTTATTTCTTCTGTACATACATTGTGATATCATTTTATTTTAGTTTTTAATTATTTTATAGTTCCCGGTATGAATAAAAAACGTTCTATTGAAATTAAATTCATCGATAAGTTGGTTAGTGTAGTGTACTATTCGATTAAGTAAATCATATTTAATTTTTCATTTTCGCGGAAACTATAAAAACGTCTCATTCGTGTCAGTTAAGCCAATTATATGAGCTGAAAAAAACATTTTGGCGCTGCCGCTCTAGAAAATGTATTGTTTTCGGTCACAAACAAATGTCTATCAGCAGATGTTTTTGACTTTTCGACTCATGTATTTTTACAAATCGTTCAAAGGTGAATAGCGATGAATGTGACGAAGAAAATAGTAGATTCGATGCTAAAGAAACGAAATCCAAGGAAAGGTACGAAAATTGCATGATTTTTTCGAACAATGGTGCAAAGTGGAACAAGTAATGGTAATAGATGATGTTCTTGTATCTTATTCGGCTGAAAAATCAAACAATGCCCTATGTTAATGCCCAAGAAGAACATTGATGTTAGGCAACTTTTTGAAACTAATACCTTTCGTAAAGAAAAAAATCTGTAAGATATAAAGCAAAGTCCAGAGCTTTTAGTGGACAAGAAATAAACAAATTTTTAACAGTAACCTCGAACCATTTTACCATGGCATTTTCGATAATTTTGACAATTTAATTCTGTATTGTTTATACTAGTACCTAATTGGCTTTGGCGGTGCATATCGTCGTGACGACTTTATAAAAATGACCGTAGATTATGTGGAAGATAAGAATGATATACTAATAAAGCAATAAAGGTACGGAATGAATCAATTGAGTGAAATTATTGAGTACCTTTTCACTCAATATTGGGCACTTTGATCATTTTACTCATTAGTGATATTTGAATTGAATATTTTCACTCAAATATAGGTACCCGTTTAATAAATTTTCTAGATAAACTCGTTTTTGGTACACTTGTACCTAAAGGAGTATGTCAATGTCCCTATTATTGAGTGACTCCGCTTCATTCTATGGTTGTCGTGCGTTGTCTTTGTCTATTTTGTTTTTACAGTGTATCTATTCCTACTCGAGATGAAATATCTTTTTGGCATTTTCATTTCGTTACAAAAAATATATATTTTTTTAATTATTACTCTTAGGCCCCCCAACTATTGTCCGTGTAGAGGCCCCAAGCCTTCCTGTCGCGCTACTGGTCTGGACGTGACGGTTTTCGTATTTCGCACGTCGCACATCGACGTACTTAGTTTAAATTAAAAAACGCGAATTATTAGATTCCTGAGGTGAAAGTACGAATCTCGGTACTTTGTCGCCGGCAATTGTTTAAGCCTGACAAGGCACAGTGTATCAATTTCATTAGAAATTAACTTAATTAAATTTAATAACTGAAGAGGTTCTGTTCGAAAGGTTCGGCGTCGTACGACATCACTTTTACGACATTAAATTTAATTTAATTGCGTCGAAAGAAACTTGTTACAAAATATTTTTGTACGGGATGTTAGCGAAATGCTTGGATAAACTTTAACACCGGATTCTATGTCACAAATTAATAAATAGATTTCGTACAAATGTTTGTCTATCTTTTAAAGAATTATGGACTATGGACCAACTAGCATTGAATAACACCGGCAATATGTAGTAACGAGCAAGAATGAAAACTAAAAATATGTCTAAATATACTTAATTGATACAAAAACACATAACCTGAATTGTTCAAAAGCGGGCCAGCCTGACGGGGCAGGCATTAGGGGTCCGTTAGACACGTATCGAATAAATTGATCGATGCGAAGCTTCAGATCAGAGGTCAGACATGTATACTGAGGGGGATAGTGGGATCATTAAAATATGAAGTAGTTGATGTTTCACCACCATTAGTAACAATATAGAGTCTTGATAAAATATTACAAGCCTGTGAAACAGAGTGTTAATTAGTTTTCATAAACTAGAATGAAAACTGTGCCACAAATAAGTAGCTGCAGGAAATATTTCATTAAAATGACGAATAAAATTATTCAGTATATAATGTTGAAATAATGGTAATCTAATCAGTACCTACTTTATTGCAAAAAAAATCGTAACGTACTAGAATTTGGATTATGAGTAATTCAAAACTTTATCTTTATATTTCTCGTAATGTTATTATTAATTTTACAATAAATTTTCCTTGGTATCATAATATGAATCGGTTTTCATAAATTTTTCACAGCCATGACTTATGAAAATCTTTCGATTAGATTTAAAAAAAAACAGTTTTCTCTCTGACAAAGAAAACAACAAAAATGATGAATTAGGTGTCTCGATTAGATTTGCCTTTAAATGTCATTATTTCAACGAAAACAGTCTATAAATTACAATGAAACGTAAAACGTTGTAGTCATTCTGCCAATTATTTGAAGTAGAATGGCAATTTCAGATGTTAATATGTTTTTTTTTTAGTTGTAACAGTGTCATTATTATTTATTTAAACGTGTTACCCACATACATATTAACTTGCGGTCAGCAGCAAACAAAATAATTATATGTAGCGCATGGCTTATGATAATAATAAATCCTGTGTCTTAAATAATAGAATCGAAAACATTGCGTGTGCTTGAATTGTAATACCGTGAACTTTTGGAATGACAAAAAATAGTCAGGGAAAATTATTACATTATTTGAAAAAGAACGATAAGGTTTATTGGAAATACTTCCATTGTAAATAAAAAAAATGATGTGTTATGGTTGCCATTAGATTAAAATTAATAGTCTTTGAACAAGTTATAAATATTTGGATGTCCAAATAGATATTGCAAACCAGATAGAAGCCTTATGGATAATTTTTCCACCTTATTGAGAATTTGTATCAAAGTTTTTTATGCAGGTTTCAAATGTGTGCAATAATAAAATATTTTGTCCAACAGTTGTAGCTTTGTATGTATTTTACAGATTGGTTTTTAGTGAATAAATTTAAATTTCAATCAGTAGTGACAAAATCTTTTTGGGCACTAGTGGAATAAAATTATACAAGTTGTCCCAAAAGTGAAGAGCATGTACTGAAGTGGATGGTGGATATTTCGCACACTTATTAAAATAGTCATTATTGATAATACTATTCTGTAGTTTTACCTAAATTTGTTGTTGGTTGGTCAAAATAAATGTTTGTTAAATAATAATCGGCAAATAATCTCTTAAACGAGCAATATTTTGTTAAGATAAGTGTATCAGAGAGATGATGAAATGCCATCAAAAACACTTTGTGCATCTGGTGCATATTTAATGTTGTCCAAATTATTTTATGGGTTTTGGGAGTGCTAGAGACCCATTGGTAAACAGTTTTCGTGTGGTTTCTTTAATTTAATTCATCTATAAGTGAAAAAATAGCTACGAAAATCTAATGTAACCACTACAAGGGACAAATCATCTTTCTTCTATAAGTTTCTGATTAATTTGATGACGTAGATATGGGCTGGGAAGTATAAAGCTCTGAAGAAAAACTGAGGTAATAAGAATCCATTGCTATTCACGGGAAAAAGCGTCTTTAATTATTTATTCTCGAAATTTTGAATTGGAATACAATCATCGCGTTACCGAGAACCAAACATCTGTTGATTAATGTCGGAATATTAATAATTCCGTCGATATATAAGTGGCCATCAGGTATTCAGAATAGAAGAGGCGGCGTTGACTTTTGTAGTTCCGTTATAGTCCAGTGGAATATGCAGGTGCACCAATATGTGAGTAGGAATCATTGTCTTGTCTTCCAGAAGCATCTACAGATATTACATTACCGACATATTAAATAGCGAAGGTGGAAGGAAATCAATCGCTACCAGGGCAGTGCGAAAGGTACCAGCCAATTGTGACAGATGCGGAAGATGTAATTTTCTTACGCGTCGTCAAGTGTTTCACGTGTTTGTACTGACATTTTTTGTATCGAAACAGGAAAAAATGCATTCGGTCAGAAAAGATTCGTTTCTTAACTTCGTGACAGTCTTTGTTTTCAAAAAGGATTCAAAGACATGACAGTCAACACAAAAAAGAAGCCAGGCTAAAATTATCTGAAGAATGTTGAGAGATCTGAAATTTTCGTCTCCACATAGAGAAGATAGCAATGTGGTGGCATGTTTTTTCAAAAAGAAAAAAACACCTTCCTAATGTAATAATAACTTGTGTGCACTATTATAGACTGGACATTAATTGGCTTCTCTGTTATCAATGCCAAAGGATAGTAAATTTTCGAAGAAAGTGAATTAAATTTTATGTAGCATTTATTAGCGTGTTAGATGTTGTATAGACAAAAATTGCACTCGTAAAAATGATTTTCTAGATCATTAGTTATTCTGACACTACTGTAGGTAATGCTAAATTACCTTATACAAGTACAGTTACGTTAAACATGTAATTTTACACATTTTTTGTTCAACTCCAAATGTAAGTTTGCAAATTGATGTACTGAGTACTTTTTAAGAAGACACATTTACCCATTATTATATTAACATAACAAAAACTTTGTTTTTTCTATGTATTTACTTTTTCAAAGTATACAATGATATAACTAAATGAAGGGAACATTAACTAAAATTAAAAGGGTTTGTTAATAAACTACGTGCCAATCATATTTCCTAGAGTAAAAAATATACATATATATTTTTTTAGTTGTATGTAAACAAAAACAATACGGAATATAGTATAGTATGAAATTTTTATTTGCAATCAAGATTAAATTATAGTTTATATGGTAAACTATTCATTTTTAGGACTTTCAATTGGAACATGCCACAAACCTTAGAAAAAAACACTACAATTACACCCATACAAGGTAATTGTGCAGGAATTACTTCCCATAAACCATGGAAGATAATTACAGTACCGTGAGTGGTTTTTAGAAAAACATGAATAATAATTTATTGGACTTGTCGTTTTTCATTGACGAGGCATGATTTCATATATTATGTAATGTAAATAGCCAAAATCATAGAACCCGGCTGCAAAAATCCTCATGAGTTGCAAGCATGTCGTTTTTAACAATATGGGGCAACGCCACATACTGCAAGAGCGACAGTTCAATTTATGGAAGAATTTTATGATAATCGACTGATTAGTCACGGGTTATGGCCAGCGAGATCACCAGATTTAACTCCGTAGGTTACTTTTTGTTCGGATATCAGAAAAATACTTATTTTGAAACAGCAATGCACAACATTAAAGAATTAGAAGCAATAATTATTCGATAAATTATCAAATAATAAACTGTTATGGGTTCACATCATGTTCTTTTTGTTTTCATAGTAAAAATTAGCAAGTGTACATTATTTTTAGAAAATAAAATTGTACATTAGAAATTGGAGCCTGAATGGTAAAAAACCTAACCTTAAAAAAATTTGAACTTAAAATATAATAGGAATGTAGCATAACTAGCGCCCTCTATGAAATATCCTTAAAATGGTTAGATCAGCGTATTTGGCATCCTCAAAAACCACGGAATACCAATTTTCATACAAATATTTAGCACCGTTCAGAAATGTTCGTAAAAATTGTATTTAAAAAATTTTATTTTGTCGCTCTGTATCTCGAAAACAAGAGGAGATAGACATATAGTTCATAAGACAAATTATATCACCCCCTGAATTTACGGGAGGTCTTTCTGAAACACCCTGTATAACACCTTCAACCACTCCACTGGAGTTTAGGGATTTTAGATGATAATACCAATCATGCAATGTAGGTTGCCTATGCTCCACAGTCACGTGACTTGCAATCGTTTTTGAAGGATCTGTAGCAACAAACAATACAAAATCTTTCGATTTTAGCGTTTTCAATGGAAAAAACACATTTTTTCTCGTAATAAATAACGCAACAAAAAACTTAGTACTTCCTGTAAAGGGTGCGGGATGAAATATTGTAAATTTTGTTTAATTTTTGTGGGTGTTTTGGAGGTTCGTGGGACCTCCGATCGCAGAGACGATAGTGGCAGCGAAAAGTGAATCAGAGTAGGCATACCCCGCCGAATATGGCAGTAGGAATTTGGGCGATTATTGGATTAAACAACCGGACTATAGAGCCCAACACGCATTACCAGTCCGTCCGCGTAAAAAGGGCAAAAAACCAAGACCTCCAAAAATTCCACAACACTAAAATTCATGGCGTAAAAACTGGAAGCTGATAGAGAGGCGCTTTTTCATCGGAAATAATTCACATATTAAATGAATCCTCTGCAGTCGCGTCACGTGCAGCATCCAAGACTGGTGCGTTTTTGCCTGAAAGTTGGCTAACTGAGTTCTCCTGAAAAGGATTTAGCAGCCCGTTTAGATTCGCGCCGCCGCACTCTCCAATAATTAAGACATTTGCTGCACGGCATCACGTTTAAATCAAGCAACAACTATGTTAATAGCCAGTACTTAAGGGGGATACTTTTTCACAATTATTTGTAGTATTTTATAAATGCTCCTTCTGCATTTTGAGTGCGACGCCAGTGACGTACGGCTCTTGGAAAACCTACGCCGCATGCCTGAGGCCCGCATAGGGTCACCCACATACCGGGTGTGCGGGAAAAAAGGTCATCGCAATTTTCGAAAGGTCGTCGAATTTTCTATTTTTATTAAACATTTTACTGGAAAAGAGCACACATGATAAAAAATTTTGCTTGTATGTAAAATGAGGTTGCCATGAACAAAGTTAACATTTCATGTACGGGGTATCCAGAAAATTAAAGAATAAGAAAATGTTATAAGAGTAAACTACTTTTTTCTTCAACCCTCACAAAACTATGACATTTTTTGACTGTCAGAAGTCTCTAAGGTTGACATTTTCCTTACTGAGAAAAAAAAATGGTATCGTAGCAACAAAAGTATTCACTTTTAATCCTAGGAGCTAAAGTTGACACTTTTAATCCTTAGATTAAAACTGTTAATCAAGTTTTAATTTATAAAAGTTTATACAACGATATTTACAATAATTTTTGTTTATCCACATTGATATTAAGTTACAGTTTCAACAAGTATTAAAATTACATAAACCAACTGCCATTACCCTCACTCTTGGAGCAATTCTCAAGCAGTCCAACACGTTTTCATTAATAATCATATTATTTTCAGATGTTGTGAAATCAGAAATGACAACGGTGCTTGGTTTATCATTACCACTATCTATTTTCAGTATTCTTCTCGCAATATTTTCTTTATTCAAAAGTGTCTTCAATGTATGGTGAGGTCACCATCGCTGTCAACTAAAAGGGTAGCAGACGTTCGTCGTAATGCGTGTCCACTGTACTCTTTCCAGTTGTCCAGCTTGAAAAATTTTGCCTCTTCTTGCGTGACAGCACTGATTTTATGAATACCGACCACCATATGACACTCTCAACTAACATATCTGAGAAATAATTGACATTTTACCAATCCAGATAGTCAAAAGCAACATATTTTCGATAAAAACTTAAATAATTGTCTCCCAGCACAGTAAAAGGACGTGGTGTCTTGGTTTTGGTATCGGGAATTTTTATATTAAGGCGGATTTCACATCTTCAACATTATCAATTGTTAAATTGACTAATTTATCAGAACGGCATGCCCCTGCAACCCCCAATATTAGGACGACATATTAAGAAGCTTTTTAAAAATTTCTTCATCCCCACCTTCATCAAATATAAATTATCAGGTGCACTATTTAGAAAGCATCAACTTACTTTTTTGTAAATACTCGCGATTTTTTTGGTACATATCCCTCATTTTGTTTTTTGAGAAAAGCACTAACTTTGAATATTTGCTTATATCAATCTCAACATTGAATATTGTGACCAAAGCGTCGACGGTTTCATTTTATTTGCTAAGTTTGAGAAATACACCATCGATGCATCTTCTGAATACAATTCTATGCTTTTTCTTTTCACCAGTCCATAAAACATTGGTAGACACATTCATAAATTTATCGAGATTTTTTTGGGAGAAGATTCAAAGGAACCTCTTTCGCACACTCCAGTATCTCCTTAGGTACATCTAAATCTTCATTAGATTCCATTTTTACAGAGTTTTCAGCAAATTGAACTACAAACAATGACAAATGAGCTCAGTTACCAATATGGCGACTACTACTTTGTTTTATTATCCAAATTTGGTTTGAATAATTTCAAAGCACAAATTAATAATTAAAAGGGAAGATTTCGGTTGGAGAAAAAAATAGCATGTTTTATTCGGATTGAAAGTCGCCAACTTTTATTGTGTATTTACAAAAATGTATGCGTACAGTTAGGGTGAAAATGTGGAAGAACTGAAAATGTTGCTATTCTTGTTAATAATTTTTTTGACTAAGTTGTATCTATAACAAAAAGAATGTAATAGAATTCCAAGTTATGGCAAAATTAGTACACTTTATTTATTCTTTTCAAACATTTTAAAGAACATACAAGCCACACTTTAGAGGCAGGTGAATAAGTGAAACGCAAATCTTCTGTCCTACATTTGAGTGACTTTCACCAAAAATATGACACTGTTATCAGAATTTAATTATCTTCAGTCATTTTCTAGAAAATCGGGTTTTCAAAGATACATCGTCACCACAGGGTGATATAAAAAAGTAGAATTCTTTAAAAAATTTATGTTATTAAAGGTAAAAGTGAATCCACCGAGTTAAATTATGCAGTACGTTTTCAATTAATATTTTTGCTAATACTGATTAGTTACAGTCAATTATAATACTTTTAAATCTAAAATATATATCTGAGCAGGTAAATGTTTGCAGTCAGAACTTTCTTTGCCTGTTTGCGACATTATTAGTTTCTCTATCCCATCCATCATAAGCGTCTGTACGATGTTCCCATCGCTCATTTATCTCCAGTCGAAACAAGTACACATCTCACGTCACATCTGCTTGTATAGCAATAACTTTGAGATTTAAAACGCGACAACCCTGTATATTTTTCCCATCTTTGAATTGTGAGAGTGAATCTAAACATGATTGTGACTTACCACAATAACACGAAGAAACATTTTTGGAACCGCTGATTGTATCCATAAGTCGGCTCACTCTGTTTACAAATTTTTACATAAACTGCTGTACATAAAGATGCTGCACACCCAGACAAACTGTCTTTTAACAGAAAGAGAACACAGTTAGAACTAAGAACCCAAAAAAATAAGTCGCTTCAAAGAATAAAAGACATATTTCCCAAACGAAAACTACAGTAAAACTTTAGTTTTATATAGGAGGTTCCCAATAAAATTTAATAATTTTGAATATTATTTTTATACACGATTTTCTTAGTTTAAGAAGTTTTGATTATTGAAAATGGTTATTGCCGCATTCTACTTATCATTGCAAACACCCTGTGTGAGAACCTAAAAGTTCAAAGATGGAGGATACCAGAACTTATGGAAAACAGTGCATACTTGTTTCAAAAGAACATTTTTTCTTGTGTAGACAATATTTTAATTCATAGAAAAAGTTTTAAAGGAATTACTGCTTTTGTAAATGTAATTTCATCTTTTCTTCCTAAGAACACCTGCTAAATGTCAAGTCATTGTTGAGCCGAAAGCTTGCAGTAAATATAGCTGTTATTGAGATTAAAGAAAAATAGAAACGATTGATAGTAATTGCAGTTGCTATAAACCTAGCAATTAGAGGTACGATAATAATAGTTTGATTGATTTTGAGAGTAGGATTTATGAAGAAAATACTCTAATGGTGTCGTAGGTATTGTTTATTTACTAATTCATTTTCCTTCGATAAAAAAATACAAATCTTCTTGGTAACGTGGTAGAAATGCAACCTTGCAATAGTTTCCTTCATATATTCAGCAACTAAGCTGACTATTCGTTCTGGGGTTAGTTTTAATTCAGTTGTTATGCTAATTTCCCTAATGTTAGTTACATAAGCAATAATATTTATACCCCTTTTTTATATCCTTAACGTTAGCATAGTGACGGTAATGATGTCTGCGTTATATAATTATTCCTAGAACCCAATCAATTTGGAATTACCTAAACTCAACCGGATTCTTCAGGAAACAAAAACAATTGTACCATTACTTGCTGTTGTTTTGTCCATAGCTACCCAAGTCTGTTCATCTTGAAATATGTTTGTTTCCGCACGAATAGAAGTCTTCAAATTATATAATATCTTTATTGAAAATAAATATTTTATTATTACCTTCTAATCTTATCTTCTCTTTCTTTATCTATTTCTTGACAGAAGAGATAGTCGAATGTTTTAAAGATAACCCTTCAAGTTGTAGATTAATTTTGTGACTTATAATTTGAACAGAAAATTGAACAACGATTTGACCTCATTGATTATGATGAAACAAATCTTTAGGCATACCAAAATAGGCTGCAGAAAGGAAACAGAATGTGTTAACAAAACATTAGACCCAAGTAAACCGATTACTTCAATAATGGTGGCTTTCATTGATTCAGGAAAATGTCTACAACGTTGTATTAAAAGCCCAGCATCTATATCTGACATGGAAAGAAATTGGCCCTGATAATATTACACTAAAAGCGGCTATTGGCAGAGAGAACACGTACATATTGATTGGGGACAATTTGTCTTCCTATCTCTTCTGACTTCGAAAAAAACAAAGGTGTGCTTTTAATATCGGAATCCCGCGATTGTTAAAAAGATTTTTTGATGATGTAGGCATAAATGCTGCAAGCGACATTGTTGCCAGTTTCATAAAGGAGCAGCAATACTCACTGGCCAATGACTAGAGGAGGAAAAAAAGCAGACTGAAATTGATCAACGTTGGTTTTCGACATTTATTGATTTGGTAGAAGAATTAGAGATCAAACAGGCTGTAAAAAGGGGCAAAAAAATGACATAACACCAGGAAAAGGATGATTTTAATCCATCAACACTTCCAGTGGAACAAATCTCCACTGAATCTGACCCAAATGATGTTCGATCTGATATGTATGAAGACGATCATTCCATTTGACTGACTCAGTATAAAACAGAGACAGGCATTTTATTGGTACAATCACTGAGGTTTTTACAGACCAAATTGATCTATTTTCTATGACAGAAAAGATGCGAGACATTGGTTAATTCTGTTACTATCTAGACGTAAAGGACGAGAGCCCAGTCAATAGAAGCGATATAATAATGAATCTACAATATCCAAAGAATCTCAGAAGAATCCGATAGTTATTTAAAGACTAGATCAAATTATATGTCAGATAAGTACTTTATATAACAAAATATTGTTTCCTTGCTTCTTCTAGCTAACTTTTGTTTAGTTTGTGTCTAATGAGTGGAAATTGTATTCTTTTGTTACACATAAAATATTTTTGTACCTATTATATCGACGTTAAATCCTTATTTTAGTTTATTTATTATTTTTAATTCAATGCTAGTTTTGCCGTTTAGAGTTTCTCGCAATATCATCCTTTTGTGTATCAGCATTTTTGATATCAAAGACTGTCGTTTGATTTCTTTGATAGGATCTTTAGGAACACGTTTTGAATTTATCTGAATCACCTAGTACCATTAAAATAAAGTAAAACACTCAATATCCTGCTCCAGATTTCGACGTGCGCCAGTGGCCCACTGACATTCCGTATTTCATAAACGTTCAGGGCAGCATTTCGATATCGCCAGGTTAAGTGGTGCTTATGTCCCTCTTCATTAGGTTAAAAACTTTGATGTATGACAAACGAGTTTATATTTACAAGGATTTGCGCGACATTAGCCGCTTTTTGTCGACCTCTCCGTCCGACTGCGACATGTATCATACAGAGGGGCGCAAAAAAATCCCTCGCGCTTTTATGGAAACGTCGCGGCCGACCGACGTCGCCAGAGGGATACGTGGTTTTAACTCTGAATACAAATTATTGTTCTTAAATAATTTTATTTCGAATTTGTTTACCTGTGTACCAAATTTAGTGGTTCTCGTACAACAAGGTTCTAAGATATAAAAAATTCTAGTTTTAGGGGCGATTTCAGGGGGCTGTAACTCCGAAAGAGGAGGCCACTTAGCAAAAATAAAAAATACGGATCCTCTAAATTTGTCTTATGTTTTATTTATGGCGAAACAAGACAAAACACATTAGCAACTTTCCGCTTGTATGCAGAACGGTTTTTGGGTAAATGTGAGGTAAATTTTCTACCAAATCGTATTGTAGCAGCTGAGGAACAAATTTTAATAATTGCGGAAGAAATCCCTCGAAAAATTGTGGTCTGATACCTTCATTATTATTCTAGCCCAAACGTTTACGGAGAATCTGCTCTGATAATGGGTTTCTCGAATAGCACTAGGGTTTTCAAGCCCACACGTTGTGGAAATTGTTGATTGCATCTCTTGCAAAGGCAGCTTCGTCACAGAGAAGAGTTCTTGAAAGAGTATCCAGATGATTGCTGCACCATTTACAAAGACGAACTCTTTGGGGAAAATCCGTGGGTAAAGTTCTTGTACTGGTTGGTAACGATAGGGATGTAGTTGTTCTCTCGCAAAGTGTCTTGCACAACCGTCCTACTTTGTCCACTAAATACAGAAATTATTCTCGTACTAGTACAAGGACCATTTTAAACTTCTGCAGTATTGTTTCTTCAAATAACTTCTCTTTCACAAGTCGGTGTAGGCAACGCACCTGTTAATGGAAGAGTTGTGAAGGTTCTATTGAATGTTTGTTTGTCTGGAAGGCGGTGGTTTGGATATCGTCGCTGATATTCCCTAACTGAGGCGGTCGTACTACCGTTGCTATATTCATACCAAATTAGTCATATAATTCATATACGAAGTATCTCGGATACCTTGGGGGTGAAATTTTGGTACTTGATTCCTGGACTATAAAATCAAATACGCGATAGATTCTATTATTTAGACAGACATGAATAATTCGAGCTTATGATATAAACATGCTGTTCGGGGTATTATAGATTTACAATTAGGCGATTAGTATTATTGGACGTTGTTGGTAAAACCTACTTAGCAACATACTAACGCATGACGGAACCGCCATTGAAAATGTAGGCACTTTGTTATCGTTTTAATAAAATGAAACGTGAGAGCGCCAAAAAAATAATTATGTTACCTTGTGCTTGGGTACATTTTACATAAAAGTTGACTTATTCAAAGACCTTATTTTCTAACGGACGACTTCGCTTTTCATTAGTATGGTTGGGTGAGAGGTCAATATATTTATATGCGTGAAGTGATTAATTAACTTTTTCTGGACGTTTATTAGCAACAAATCAGCGTGTCAAGAACAAATCCTGCATAATCGTGGCATTCTCCACTTGGATGTGTTCATTCTGTGAGTAGATATCACGACTACCTACTTCATATCGTACTTGCTGTTGCTATAAATCTTCAATCTTATCCGAACACATTTAGCACCACGTATCGATATGGTACTAAATATAGCTTTTGTCTAGCTAGCTACAACAAAAACTAGCTAATATAGCTAGTTTTTGTCAGATATTAAATACAGATTAAAAAAAATGCGTAAAATGTATAAAATATAGAGTGGAGTCAAGATAGTTTAAAATTACGCATTATTTCGAAATAATTATGGCAAGCATGGATTTCCTAAAACCTTTTGAAATTACTTGGACAAGTATTAGAAAAAAGTTATAAACTTATTTTTGTACGCTAATTCAAATTGAGATTATAGGGGTTTATGAGGTCGCTAAACAAGAATATGATGTCGGAAAATGAGGTTCGAAAAATGAAAATTATAAATGGCTAAAGAGGTTTTATTGAAAATATGTTTTATTTTTTAAAAAACAAATTTATTACAAAATAATTAATTTTTAAATCTCATCGAGTTCCTGCTCTTCTAGGCCAGTCAGCTTTTTTTTTGGGAAAAAAATACTATTAGAAGTTTCTCTGTGGAATATTGTTCAGAAACGTGTTATAAACAAAATATCAAAAAATCAACTCGAGACTAGTTGGGAAATTTTGTTAAAACAATGGTAAAAATTATGGAAAAGTGGTTTTTTGTTATTAAACTGTTATTCATAGAGAAAGAAGGTTTATACAAAAAAGGTAGGTATTAAATAAGACAAGTCCCATTAAATTCCGATAATTTGTTTATGCGCAAGAGCTCAAAAATGGTCGAAATTGTCCGCTTTTTTCAATTGCTAATAATTAATGCAATTTTCATGGCAGACACTTGTAGTTCAGGATTTTTGAGGCTTTTTGCACCCTTAATAAGAGGTAAAAATTTCAGCCCGTAAGCTTCATTAGCTTGGCGTTGGCGGAAATTATAAAAGAAGATGCTATTTTCAATTCATTTTTTCCAAGCTCACAGGCGTTGTAGGGTTTCGATCATTAGTTGTTTTTGTACCTAAATAGTTGTATTGACATATGCATCTACTGACAATTTAATTTTTCAAATTTAATTTGTTTAAAAATGACTGACTGAAAAAATGTTAATACCTATTTATTAAATTGTTAAGCGCGCATGCTCCGCCTCACTCTCCCCACTCGTTCGCTAGACCAAGTAAGAGAACGCATCGCCGCTATCTTCTTTTTCGCAATTAAATAGTTGAATTCACCTTCATGTTAATGTAGGACATGAAAATATAGCTCTTAGTGGATACTCTCTCCAAATTTCGGCTCTTAATATTAATAATTAAGGTCACTGGGATTAAATAAAAAAAAATATATATATTTAAAA
Source organism: Anoplophora glabripennis (assembly GCF_000390285.2). Lineage (NCBI taxonomy): Eukaryota > Metazoa > Arthropoda > Insecta > Coleoptera > Cerambycidae > Anoplophora > Anoplophora glabripennis. The sequence goes on from NW_019416597.1 coordinate 139,123, forward strand.
TTCGAAAAAAACAAACTATAGACATTACTATTTCATTTTATAATAATTACCTATCTTAACAATTTAATAAATATTAACATTTTTTCAAAGTTATTTTTAAACAAATTACATTTGAAAAACTAAATTCTCAGTAAATGCATATGTCAATATAACTATTTAGGTGCAAAAACAAGTAATGATCGAAACCCTACAACGCCTTTGAGCTTGGGAATAATGAATTGAAAATAGCATCTTAGATAACAAATTCCGCCAACGCCAAACCAATGAAGCTTTCGGGCTGAAATTTTTACCATTTATTAAGGGTGTAAAAAGCCTAAAAAATCCTGAATTACAAGTGTCTGCGATGAAAATTGCATTAATTATTAGTAATTGAAAAAAAACGGCAATTTTCGACCATTTTTGAGCTCTTGTGTATAAACAAATTATCGGAATTTAATCGGACTTTTCTCATTTTATAGGCTACATTTTTTGTATAAACTTTTTTCGCTGTGAATAATAGTTTTTTTACGTGAGTCAAAAAACCACTTTTCCATAACTTTGACCAACTGATAAAACAAAGTTTCTCAACTAGTCTCGAGTTGATTTTTTGATATTATTTAAGTTCTAATAGTATTTTTTCCCGAAACAGGCTCTTTCATGTCTATAATGACTGGCCTATTCTTAAAAAAAATACTTTCATTTTAAATACAAAATTACAAAATCAAAATCAACGTTCCCTATTATTTATTTATTCATTAATTATTTTAATAATAGATCAATATTCATATATAAATATTAAACTCATACATTTACAGGTTTAGCGTAAAAGAAAACGAATATAAATACTTTAAATGCAAACTGAAGATTATTTGTAATATTAAGTAATAATATTACATTAAAGAATTACAAATGTACTTTTTAACACACTGATAACTGCAGCTTACTCGAAAACATACAAATCATATTCTTATACCATTTATAATAATAATTATTTAATTCTCATAAATGAAAAACGCTTTTAAACTGACAAGAAAAACAAAATAACAGAACTTATATTCACAATTTCAGATACAGAATATACGTTTTAAAAATGAATATTAAATCAATTCATCAAAAAACGTAATTTTTTTGCTGTTATAACAATTTTCCACTTATTACAATAAGTAAAAAAATATATTTTTCACTGGATTTACTTTTTTTAAGATCTTAACTTAATTCTTTGATGGATTACTAAACAAAAAAAATATTTTTTGTACATTATTAAACTTATTCTTTCATTTGAAGAGTAATCTGTGAAAGTTACACATATTTATTTTAAAAATTAAAAGAATGACAGCTATTTTATTATTATTGTACTTACAAAATTATTATTTTGTATAGTACTATATATTTTTTTTTTCTCAAGTTTAAAGACATAAAATTTTGATAGCCGGATGACTCTTCTTTCATTTAAATTTTTGTGAGGTCGATTTTATCAATTAGATCAAAAGTTATAACAAATTTAGTGTAGCGCGCTCTTCGAGAGCTATACCTACTTGGGGGCCGTCCGTCTCATTTTTCTACGTTAGAAAAAAAAATTCTACAGCCTTCAATTCGCATTTTAGAAAAATACTTTATTAACATTTTATATGTAAAATTTCCTGTTCTTTCGAATGGCGCAGTTAATTTTTTTTAAATAAGTTTTTAAAAATATTTTGCAAAAACTGTAATTTTGCAACTAATTTATTAAATAAATAATTTTAGTAGAGCGTACACTCTACAGTTGATAACTTTTTATATGTTAAAACAGAAAGTGTACTTTCTGAGTGTTGATAGTGAGGGACAACTGGGGAGCAGGGCTCAAGATACTGTTCACAATTTGCAGAACAAAGGAATACTGAACACTATGTCCACGGAATAGTGGTACACCCTGTATATAGTAGCAATTTTTTTCTGAATGAAATTACTTAGAAATCGACTAGTACACGATGACTGACTTGATTCCATTGAAAGGCAACTTACGACGTAAATAAATGATCAAATCTTCAATGAGCAAGAATCATTTATAAAGCTCTTCTAATGAATATTTTGCGTGAATCAGCGCTGTACACATATTTTAATTAATTTCTCATTAATTTCTAGGTTGTTTATGAATGAAGGTTCACACAGCATAAAATATTATACAAGTGGTTGGCCATTACAGTATAAATAAAATTGAGAGATCTTAGAACGCGATTTTGGTAATTATACCACTTCTCAGTTACAAAGGAATCTTAATGAAAATAACTTTATCTGCATTTATAAACAAATTGTAGATAATTGCTTATTTAGCCGTTGCTTGAGCATCAAATGGGGAAATCCCAATGAAGATTTGTATGTCAGTTATTGATATTGTACAATAAAGTAAAACTGTAACCAAATATATCATTAAGAGTGCCCACTTCTTGGGCTGGGATGAAAAAAATCTGTTACTTGTAAATAGGAAATAATTCTGGCATAATAAAAATTACAGCAGCCGACAAATTTGCATAATCCGCCACCAAGTGACTAATAAACAAGGAAATAAAACATTAATAAGTATAAAAAAACGCTGATAATAATAATGCAAATAAAAGATTTCAAGAACACACAGTGACTAGAAGAATCGTTTGACCGTTGGTGTTAAATACATACTAAAAACCTTGATATACTAATCTCATTCCTGCATTTCAATTTGCTTAAGCCGATTAAAATTTATATTTATTGTATAATACACTTGTTAAATGATTACGGATTGATAAACTGCACTAAAGATAATCACGAAAATGTCATCTAGGGCACCAAAAATTACCTAGGTGTTGGGAACAGTTACATTAAAGGTTTTTTGATAAAACAAAATGTTTCTCTTGCAATACAGAGATATTTTTGTAAATAAAATGTTTATTTTTTAAATAAAAATACAGGGGTTTCCAAACTTGGAGGGAATATTTAAAGAACAAAAAAATCGAGGAGTGAGGACTGCATTGGCAGAAATATTTTTTGCAGATATACTTCTTTCATACCTACCTACTTACCACAATAATACGAAACAACATTTTTGGAACCACTGAGTTCATCGAAAGCTCTATCCTGGTTATGTTTACACAAATCGCTGTACATATATTACCGTCATGTTCATCTCATTGTTACTCTATTGCTGGAAAGCATTTTTTTTTACTTAAAAGCGCCACTAGAATACTGGGTGTTTCCTAAGTACGGTCCATAACTTCAGGACACAATTTTTTATGGTATTTAAAGAAAAAAAGTTCCTATAAATATGTGACCGGAAACGTTTAGATACAGGGTGTTGAAAATTTAAAAAAATATATTTATTTGAAATAAATTTGGAATAATCAATGTTAGGTTCTTAAAATTTGGCAGTTATTGTGCGTTAGTAAAGAGCTGCATTTTTAATATAAAATCAGTTTTTATCTACCGTCAGTGGCGTAGTTACGCGTGAGTCAGTTGACGTTTTCGTCATAAAATGTAGAACGCCAATGGATTTTTTAAATTTTTATTATTTTCAGACTCACCTAACATTTTACAACAAAAAAGGTGTCTTTATTTTTTGCCTAATATTAACCTATTCTTAGAAAAACATTGACTGTTCCAAATTTAGATAATTCAAATATTAATATATTTTTTAAATTTTTTAACACCCTGTATCTCGGAACCTAAGCGTTTCTGGCCATATGTTTATAGGAATTTTCTTTTTTTAAATACCATAAGAATGTGTGTCCTGAAGTTACCGACCTTACTTAGGAAACTCCCTGGATAAATGCATTTTAACCGATTTGACAAATATTTAATATTATCTATAATTTAACGTCCTTAGCGACAATGTTTCCCAGCATCTCCGCCACTGACAGTTGACAGGTATACCAACTATTTACTTTTCTGTAATCGGTTAAGTTGTTAGTTCAAATTTCATAAATCTACGTTAAATATCTTCAGAGATATACGTGAATAAATAATTTTAAACTTCAACATCTTGTATTTAAAACTAGTTACTTTAGACCTTTAGTTTTTTTTTAATCTACATATCGACCTCTTGAATTTATGACACGAATTTAGAAACCATCTTGTATACTGAATTCTATTTTCGATAAAAAATAAACATTACCAAAAGAATTAGTCGGGGTTATTTTTGACAATATTTTTTTTAATTTTTTTACACGTGGCAAAATACCCAAAAAGACTGCATAAATAAATAACCTCAAATAACACCTTGTAAAAAGAACAGAATACGAAAAGAAACAGAGTACACAAAAAATATTAATATTTTTCTTATACAACTTTCTCCTTTGTAAAAGTAATAAGTAGAGTCGTGTGATGTTTTTTTAATTGTAGTAAAGTTTGCACCATTGTGTCCGTATAAAACGGGCTTTACGAGCATGCTTCATTTTATAAATTAATAGGCAAAGTGGTAATACTTTTTATTAATTAGCAAGAAATCGTGTGAAAGATTGCAGCCCAGCTAGGCTAGTACTCAATTTATAAGGAAAAGGATATACATATTGATCTTATCTTTATTAATTTATTCTAGAAGTGAAGGTTACAACGCCAAACACTAGCCTGCAAACAAGATATTACTACCTGTAATCGCTAAATATTATATACTCATGATTATGTCGTTTTTTTTGCTCCGTAATACATCTACAAATGGAGGCGGGTACAAATCATAATCATTCTCTTTTACGCAAATAAGTTATAGAAGTAATATTATCTGTTTAATTTGAAAAAGTAGGAAAGGAATCTTGTCATTTTCGTCATTGTGTGAATAAGTATTAAAGCTGTATTTGGAAAGACTTAAGAGTACTAAGTGTAATTATAAAGTTTTCTTTCCTGGGTTTTAAAGGATCTATACTCGCTTAATTGTAAAGAACTCGGATTATATTTCAATTCAAATATATTTTGTAACGGAACTTTCATATCTATTGATTTATTCTATCGTACGTACGTAGTTTATACTGATAAAAACTGTGAAGTCAAAGTTTGACATATTTTAAAAAAATTTACACACCAGTGGATGGAATACTTTGAAAATTCTTAATTGTGAACTGTCGTTCATAAAGATGCTTTAGAGGTTAAAGAGAGTGATAGAGATTGTAATTTTAAAGAAGCTATATAAATACAGCTTATTTATGCCCTTTTATTATCCTTAAAAATATTTTAGCTAAGGAAAAGAAAAAATAATGGTGTTTGTTCAAAATTTGTCGAAAAACTTACAGACTACATTGAAATCGCTAAGAAAAAAAACTGAATGTCCTTATCTTAAATATTTTTACTACGCAATTAATAATTTTATCTCTTACTAAATCAATAATTATTTTCCACTTCAAATTCTACAATTTTGAGGAACATTCCTTTTCATTGTCTAAAAGTTCATAGGTACATTTACAACTATTTTATTTTGTTATTAAAATTAAAATACTTAACTCAACGTTATCGCACCGCATAGCTGTTGGGTAGCGTTAAATTTAGTACATATTAGACATACTAGTTTTTAACAAATATGAATGCCGGAATAATTTTTACATTATTTAAATTTATACAAATATCTCGTTTCAGCTCACATCGTTAGTTACATAATATGGCAAAATGTGTAATTATTTCGCTGTAATAAATCAGATTGTCTGCCTGGCTACTGGATAGGACATGACATGACAGTATTCGTAAAAGCTATATCGGGGAAAGTTAGTTATTTTTTCTATTTGTTTCATATTGTCACTATTATTGGTGGTAAATTCTTATTACGATTTTCTTCATTATGTTCTTATTATTTGTCCTGGACTAACGTTTTTGTTGTTCATTTATACCGAGATCGTTAGCACACGTAAAAATTTGTTAAAAAGGTTTTAACAAAGTTTTGAACTTGTATATATTTGGATTGATTGGAATTCTGGTCAATAAATGGGAAAGTAAGTTACAATTAACTTTATGTAATCCAAATAAGAAATGAGCGTACTACACATACCGTCTGACCGAGTTGTAAAGTATCAGGGTCGACGCTCGAACACCTCCTATGATGGGTCCGCAGAGGTCCTGTGACGGTGTCCGCCTGAGATTTGAAAATTTGTCCTCTCCAAATTTTATCCATCGTTAGAATCTGTTAATAGGGTATTCCCAGGAAAATTTTCGATTCAAAACTTCGGCGAAAATTTCGCTACCCGCTCTGCACCTTCAGCTTAATGTCGAAGTGGGGTGAATTTACTAATGTTTCACTAGGTGGCTGATAAAATAAGTCCGTCATTCAGTTTTTATATTAGTGAGTTCTGTGCCATCGATAAATTGATATGATATATCGATGCACTCTTATCTGTTCGACATCCTGTACCTATGTAGAGTAAATAACTATTTCTCGGTAACAAAGGAATTATTTCATGTTTATAAATAAACGTGAAATTATTGATTACGACTTGGCACTTGTACTCGAGTACTTTCTAAGAAATCGTACGTATAGTGCCCATATAAAGACAACTTTTCCTTGGATTACGTTTGGCGTCTATTTAAGGTTCATATTGGACCTTTTGAGATATTTTTATTTGATTGTGTATTCAACCAAGTCGCACCGACTTGGACAAGTGTTTAAGAAACCTCTTCCATGTCAACCTACTTGATATATCTGAAAGTCAAAAGGGATACTTAGATAAATATTCTAAAAATTTGAAGTAATCACATCCTTTCTTTGAATTTAATTTTAGATTATCTGCAGAGATGAAGAAAAAACATTAGTAGCATTGTGTAACACATTTTAATTTAATCTTTATTGCATAAAAGTTTCATTTCTGCGAGACATAAATTAGGTCAAAATCTGACGCAGGCTGCATCACCTTCAGATATTATCAGTTATATACTTAACAATGTCTTTAATAAATCTGACATATGTCGAGGTTATTCGGCAGATGACTGATGATTTCACTGAAATTTGCAATTAAACGTAAAAGGAAAAATCTCTTATTATTGCCATATTACATAATATTACTTATATGTAAACTGAAATTTAAAGCTAATAAACTTTTAAATTTCAACTGTGTTGGTAAAATTTAACTTCAAATATACCTACGTAAAACTTCCTTAGAAATAAAGAAAAACGAAATAAGTTTTATAGGAAAAAAATAATCATATGGTCGGTTTTCAATGGTTCAAATTCGCAATTTCGCAATCTGTCTAAGAGTTTTGATAAAGATAGAACAATGGCGCAAACCACATCTCTCTATCTGTTACCGTTTTTGAGTAAAATAGCACACATCAAAAAGAGTTACCCTAACATCTCAAGACTAATACTCTTAATGTATGTACTTACGTGTTAAATGTGTATGTCATAAATTATATGACTAATTATGATTTGTGAAATACGATTTTTAATTCAAGTTTTTGCAATAAATTCCCATTATCTGCAATAATGGATATCGCACGTGCTTATCGGCGTTATTTTTTATCGATTATGATTCCGATAAGGGGATTTCAAAATAACTGTTTTTTCAGTCATAATCTGTAACGTAAACATTCCAATACATTAACATGCCTTTTTGCTATACGTATACACTTAAACTTGGCACAATTAGCGGAAGTTTTAACACACGTTCCGATAAAAGATGTTAATCAGTTGAACCTAGTCCTCGATACGAAGGGATGTCGACGTAACGTAAAATGATCACCTAACGCGCTTTGTGGCTTGAAACCAGCTATGATTGAAGAATTACTTGCGATTTGGTTAAGGATAGTGTCTTAAGTAATAGTTGCTGATAACATAATTTTTTGTAAAACTTTTTTACCGATCAAAACCTTCCATATGATCACTACCATTCAGTAGTTTTGCCACTGTTTTGTCACTGTTAGATGTCACGTTTATATCTCGCTGATAGTAGTATACTGACCACGACGTAAGGCTTTTTTTAACCATGTACTTTTTTTAACATTATATTTGATAGCCTTGTGTAATATATCACTGTAAAACTTAGTCTAATAATATAATTCTTCTAAGCATACTTACCGCCGTTGTTTTTCCAAGTAAACTCAACTCCAAACATAAATTGTGATAAATTATTTGACGCACAGGAAAAAAGACGTAAAAATTTACATGAAATTTACAGTTTGTCGCCTAGATTTTTTTTTCAAATACTGAGTATATATTTTTTTCTCAACATATTAAAAGGCCCTTGAAGGGGATTCATTCAGGTTTCTAAAACCCACCATCCGTTCGCTCTACGATCATTTGTTCATGAGATATCGATGATAAAAAAGGTGACTTTTCACTCAACAAAAAATTGTAAAATTTTTGCCTTGTTTCATTTGATTGCAACCAACAGTGATGCTCAAAAAAATTTTTCGGCTAAAGATTTCAAAAGATCAAAAGTAAGTCAAAAATCACTAAAAAAATTTTGGAAATTTTTCTGCTCCCTTTTCGCTTGTTGAGTGTATATTCTAGTTATACTAAAAATATACTTAACTAGTTGTGTTGAAACATTTTTTTGATTCTATCTCATATAAGTAATATTTTTTTTAAATTAAAAGTTAAGATTTTTTAAAACACAGCTAAATTTAAAAACGAATTTTATACACACTAAGGATCGAATTGTTGATATTGTTATGTTGGCCAAAGTGGTAGAAAAATTAAAGATGGTATTGCTGAGCATTGAAATAAGAATAATTTTGAAAAATCTGTTCTTTTGTAGACACTTAAAATTACACATTCATACTTTTAATACTGACAATAATTTTAAACTTTTGTATAAGTCCGGACATGGTTTTATACTCAATGTTTTGGAAATTTTAAAATATTTAAATAATTGTAGTGTTAATTGCCTAAACCTAAAACCCGTTGTAGAATTCCCCACTACTTTTAACTTTATACAGATGCCCCCCTCAGATCAGAAACATTTATTGATTGTCCTCATTCTGTTAACGATGACTTAACAAGTTTTTTGTAAAACGATATTTTTTATATTTAAACAAATTATTATGTTATTCATTAATAGTTTATAAAGCATTTATTTTCCAGTGATTGTCACTGTAAGTATAACTAGAATATCGGTTTCTATGTATGATTGTAATTATTGTTTAACTTTGTTTTCTTATTTGTTTGTTTATATGTTGAAGTTTGTATTTTTATAGTTTGTTCTTATCTGAAGTTGACATAAAAGCTTATTGGGAAAAACAATGTAAAAAAATTGTGTACTGCACTAAAGGACTCTAATTTTTGAAGATCAAATGTACCATGTTTGGTGTAGAATATACAGAGCATTCCAGTAAAATGAACTACATTGAATACTTTTTTATATATAAAAAAACATATTTTAAAGTCCTTCAACTTATATAACAATGCTTGGCCTGCTACTCTATCGTTTGTAAATCATGTTATTGTATTTCATTCTCTAACTTGAATTTAGACGTCACAGTAGATGCAATATTAACAGGCATTTCCTCATAGTATCGCTGTCAAAATAATTTACCAAAACTGTATTTATTTTACCTAACAAATAAACTGCTTTGTAATCGTTGTAAGGGGAATTACTTTAACTATTTTTACTAAAAATATACGAGTAGGTACTTGTTTATCAAGTGTATTTCCTACTTTATCTTTAAAAATAATCTCATCCATATGCGGGAATATTAAATTTTTCTTTGCCTGTAAACTTGATAAAAAGAAATCACTTTAAGTTTGACACGATAGGTATTAAAATTTACTATTTTTTTTTTAATTATGTAGTTCATTAGGAAATAAACTCGGAAATAAAAAAGGAACGCTAATATTGCTAAAAATAAACGTTAAACTAAACAATCCAACAGCTCAACTAAGCAACCAAAAGATATTGGTATAGATGGGACATTCCTTGTGACATCACTGAGGTCGCGACCGGACCATTTTTTATTTGTGTCCCCCGACTCGTAAACACATTTGGGCCCGTCTTACCCAGTTTCTCAGAACTAACATAATTGTTGTCTTGCTTCATCATAAATTAAAAACGATATCCATCAATTCCGAGTTGCTATACAAATAAGCCATTTTTAACACTTGAAAAACTAATGTAAACACTGTCACGGTAATGTTAATATTAAAATCGGATTTCAAAGATCCAGCGAAGTGCTACAACTTCAATAATTTTTTTCTGGAAACTATAAGGATTTTACAATTAGAAATTGTGCCGTCTTTCTTCCACTAACAATCCTTCTTTTTTTTTCAGGATCATGGAAGACACGACGCCCTCACCGACGACGAACAACCACTACTCAACCTGCCTGTCCCCCTCCAACACTCCCTCCCCCCTGCTCCCGCCCCACTACCGCTACGAGTACCAGGAGGAGATGATCCCCGCTTCCCAGGTGCTCCCCCAGGTCCTGCCGAAGTCCCAGGACATCTGGGGCGGCATGCCTGAGGCGGTGTACGATTACAGACAGTTCGACGGTAGCAGATACGGTGGTAACGAGTACATCAGGCCCAGCTACTCGGAGACGATGCCGGTGTACACGCAAAGGACTAATTTCGTGCCTAAGATAGGGGGACAGGGACAGAAGGTGACCAAGGAGGCGAGGATAAGGAGGCCCATGAACGCGTTCATGGTGTGGGCCAAGGTGGAGAGGAAGAAGCTGGCGGACGAGAATCCCGATCTTCACAACGCTGATCTTAGTAAAATGTTGGGTAAGTTACTTAGACCTGATGCAGCTGTTTTTCGATCCATGGTTATCTCCTTGTTAGGAGAAAAACGGCAGTTAACCAATAATTGAAGGGTCAATATTTTTGTTTATCAACAAACTACTTGTTAATATTTGATTAAGGAGGTTTATCTGATTTGGAATTGACAAACAAACGCCGCTGTCTCGACGTAGCGTATTATTTGAAATTCGCAGGTATCCAAGCAAACAGAATGATCGAACGCGAGCGAGCGAACGACGAGGCGAGCGAGCCAGCCAAGTGCAACGTTGCCAAATCTAGAGGCTTACTACTTTAGTCACCTCAGTACCCGATAAACCTCCTTAAGTTAACTTGTTCATAAAATAGAAATTTGATATAAAAGCTTTTGAAACTGTAATCCACTTTGTTAACAAACAGGAACTAATACTAATTAACTGTCACTAACTCAATGACTTAATAAAACCAACGTCAGGTTATCATAATTTATGCTGATACGACAAAACCTTTCGATCGCCTCTATCGTGAGATTTTTCTTGACAAACTCGATTGCGTAGATGTTTCTGATAAATTGCGTCGATTGTTTAAGTCATATGACAAACAACAATTTGTCCAAAGCACGGGTTTAAGTGATTATAGTTTATCTGAAGATCCTCAGGGTTCAATTTTGGGCTCATTTTTATTACGTTAATTATATATTTTCTTGCCTTGATGTCAAGTACTTATTATACATAAATACTGATTTACTCTCAACTAAATATGTACATATCAAAGACTCTTGTTGATCAAGGTCAGGCTGATGTAATTTACTACGAATCATTTCTGTCATGAGATTCTCTTGACAAGCTTGATCACGTAGATGTTTTTGGTAAATTATGCCAACTATTCTGTTATAAACTATTCTATTATAAATTATGCTAACTATTATGTTAAGGATTCAAGCTAATAATATGTATTATCTGGGGCTCCTCAGGGTTCAATTTTAGGTCCATCCTTATTTAACACTTATGTTGATGATGTATTTTACTATTTTGATGTCAAGTACTCCTAGTCGTGTATGGGGATGACATGGAGATCTACTGGTCAGTACCTGACATTGTATACAGGGAATTAATTCTTTTCTCGCAAGCTGAGTACATTAAATTTTCCTTATAATGACACTCATTTCTTAAGATCTAACACTCTTTATTATGTATGAGTATAGCATAATACAGATACATGCGTATGAAATAGTTTAATAATTACCTACTAGTATTTCCGTTGATTAATAATTAATTACATCAGGCAAATTATCGAAATGTATAACATTCATAGCACATCTAAGCAATCTATTCAATCTTCTGAATCCGTTAAAGGATTGTTACGGATAATTTTACATCAGTGGAAATTTTTTTCAAAGAAAGCACTGCTTTCCGTTGAACTAGACATCCACCCATTATGCATACGATTAAGGCAACAATTAAGTATGCAAAATAGGCGAGAATAAAAAATATCATTCCCTGTCAAACTAGTTGAAACTGACTTGGCTTTCATTGGAAACACGCATACATAATTCAGCGTTTAATGAGAATTATTGGCTCATGGGAATTTTTAATTAACGTAGGCACATTTTGGTGCACTGAAACAAGAGACGAGGCTAAAAAACAGCCGTGTTGATAAGAATATTCTCAATGTTTTACAATTGAATGTCAGTGCTGTTATAAAGTAAATAAACCAACAAATTCTGATTTAAAAAATACTGAGGGTAAACCATTTTTTTTTCTGTAATGTTTAGATGTAGTTTAGAAGCGCTATTTTGAGAAACTTCAAATTTGTACTTCTTTTCCAAAAAAATCTGATAAACATTTTTAATAATTGAATTGATAATAGTTTTTAAGAAATATAATTTTTTATTCATATTCCACATTATTTTAAATAAAATCGAATAATTTGAAAACGGAGTACATTATATGAAAATGACAAGAATATTTTACTTTCAAACAGAGCGCATAATAATCAAAAATCAGAAAATCGAGTGAAATTTGAGTGTTTTTTTTACGGTGTACCTACTAATTGTAATCAAACCACTGCATTTAAACACAATTACCACCAAAATAACCGGATAAACGGACTACACGAAATGACCTAATGGGAATAGACAAAGACAACGCACGACAACCACATAATGGGGACATTTACTCCGATTTAGGTACAAGTTCTCTATGCCCTAGTTTGTCGTTTTTTTACATCTTCTATTTTTAGCGTATCTCATCATCAAGAGTATCTTTATTAAAGTACAAGTATAGGTACCGAAAATTTTAATAAGATATTCATCAAGATACCTACATATATTCCACCTGTATTAAATTCTGAATTTAACTTTTATTTATCTGCACCTATGAGGCTAAATTCATAACTAGATGTGGAGCACTTTTTCGTAGATATTATTATCAGATGTAATCTCGACTTTGCTAAGTGTTCGTTTCCTATATGTAAAACAACTCAAGATATCTGAGCCAACAATTTGTTAAGCTCTCCACGGGACATATTTAGGTTTTTCCTTGATTCATGAAGAGGATGAGAGCGCTTACATTCTGATATTAGAATATTATCTTTTCCTCACTTAACCTAGGATGAATCGTTGTGATGATCGGACTTTATTTAAATATCATTCTCGATTATCTCCAACTTATCACGTCCTTTAAAAGCAAGGCAAGTGATATAATTCGACCTATGTATGGCATCTGCATGTCGTGGAATTTTTTCGAATCACATATCAGAGATTACGACGCAGTAATTTTATACAGGGTGTTGGGTTATTAATGGGCCAAACGTCATCGATAGATTCCATGAGGGTAATCATGAGGGGTAGTTCAAATAACGTTTCGAGGTACAGGGTGTTTAAATAGATTTAAATTATTATTGTGCATAGCTATCTCAGTAACCCGTTTAGCAATTTTTTTTTCAATAACCATAAAAACCCCTTTTTTTAAAAAACCTACGCCACTACATTTTTTACAAGTTATTTAACGAATTAATATTCTAATGTACAAAATACGTAAAAAAGGTACCTTTTTCCTCTAAGACTCGCCGTTCTCCAGTTATTCACACCAATACAATTCCCTTGTGGCAGACACTTCAAACCATAATATTACAAGAATACTTAGGATGTTTGTGCTTAAAAGTAACTGCAATTTGTAAGCATATCAACAAACTCATTTACACTTGCTTTCACACCACCTGTGAGGTAGAGTTCCTGGCTCGTTTTAGTTTCCCCTGGAAGCCTAATCCACTATCTTTAGAAACAATAACAACAATTTAAATCAAAATAATAATAAATTTACATTTACCAAAGGCGAGGGATAGTGAATTTTCACAATCTGCATATTTGGTCACAAGAAAATCCTCATGAAATTTCAATTTCAAGTTTGTTCACCCTTTCTTCTTGCCACCTCGTCTAAATTCCCAGTCATTTCTAAACATTCTAGAAAACTATCTATTTAAATTATTAGAGGATGTTCCATTAAATATACGACAAAATAGCTGAATTCAATGGATACAACATAAGAATGGCTTAATGAACATTATATGGGGCGATGGATAGGTAGAGGACCCAATGCCAATGTCTACTATAGTGGTGCATAGAGTCCAGTGTCTTGGCCATTCAGATTGCCCTTATCCCCTGGACTTCTATATTTGGAGTTATCTGAAAAGTAAAGTTTTTTCTCTACTCCAACAGATACAAGACCACAACTAATGCAGCAGATAGAAGACGGGTGTAATGAATTAAAAGAAAACCACCACATGATATGAGCTTCAATTAGATGTCAGATATGTATCGATGTGGGTGGTTCGCATTTTGAACAATTGTAAACGAAAACGAAACGTTAATTTTGTTTCCTCATTAGTCGCTGTTGCTTGGTAAATATATTTTTATTATTATTTTGATTTAAATTGTTCTTATTTGTAAATATAGTAGATTAGTCCTCCAGGGGAAATTAAAATGCACCAGGAACACTACCTCACAGGTGATGTGAAAAGGAGTGTAAAGAATTTTGTTGATGTGCTTACAATTACTTTTAAGCATGAACATAAATATTCTTGTAATATTTATGGTTAGCAGTGTCTGCCACAAGGGGATGGTATTGGTATGAATTACGTATTTTGTGCATTAGAACAATCCGTTACAATAACTTGTAAAAAATGCAGTGGTGTAGGTTTTTTTTAAAAAAGGGGTGCCCCCTGTCCAGTTGTACACGACTTGTTGAACCTTCAGAGCTCATATTTTAGGGAATGCAAGGCCTACTATTATACATTATCTGTACCATTTTATTGAGATCGGTTAATTCCCGAGATATAAACAAAATAATTTGTTTTAACAACTTCAACGCCCTATATCTCTAAAACGGGGACGTTGTTTATAAGGTAAATAGCTATTATTTTAAAGAGATGTATCTGCCCCCGAAGTTCTTTTTTCGTTTTCAAGTTACCTATTGCTAAAATAGTGAAGTTGTGCTAGAACATCTTCCTTTATTTAGTTCTCTAAATAACATTGACATAATCCGAGCCAAAAATAAATTGTGATTCATTGTAAAACTACACATATCTTGTCCTTAAAAAGAACTTGCTTTATTTTTAAATTTTTTAAAATGTAGGTACAATTTTTAATTTTTTTATTAATTCCAAATATCTGAGTACCTATTTATAATGATTATTATTTCCATAACGATTACATTATGCCAAACAAAATGTGAAAGCTCTTGCTACGTACAAAATTATTGTTATTTGTATTGGAAAAGTACTTGTGAACAAGGAAAATGCCTTTTACATACAGGGTAGGAAAGTACCGATGGTCTATCTGAAGTTACGTGAGAGCGATAAAGTAAGCCATAGAAATCCATGCGATAAAGAAGGAAGGCGTCTCATAGTCACCAGGTATAGTAGTTGCGCCATCTAGCGATGAAGTTACAGACTTGAAAATATTTTCAATCAATCTCTTTTGGTCGTATTTGTTAATAGATTTTTTACCCCATAATCGTAGCACGTCTAGTTTCCAGTGGCGGTTTTACCATAAGAGCTGCGGAGCTGCAGAACACATAAAATTTTATGTATTTAATCATATTAAATGTCAACAAAATATTTAAAGAATCCAAATGTACTCGCGCTAAAATAAATCTAGGAGCTTATATTATTATTTATTGCGACGCGAGCTACGCTCCTTAATATATGCAACCTCATATACACAATGTGTGGACAGCGAACAATTATATGCGTCCTTTGTTTTTATTGGCTGATCAGGCACGTGACCCAGTACACGGAGATAGGGGCTTTTGCGGCTGCAATAGTCACAGCGCTGCAGTCTGCACTCTGTAGTAAATGCAGTAATATTTCGTACGTGGTATGTGGTGGTTTATTTCTGCGAGCGGCACGTGTGAATATTTTCGTTTAGGCGTCTACGGATATTATAGTTATTAAAATGAATAGCGTTTCGTTTAAAAAAAAACTTTATTTGGTTCTCTGCCTTATGAGGATAAACTAAAAATAAAAGAAGTAAAAGTTATAAAAAAACAATAATGTATACACAAAAGCAGAGTGGGTGTGCGGGTGTGATTTAAAATATTCACTGTTTTGTTTTCCGTGCTTACTTTTCGGTGGGGATAAAGCATGGACAATATACAGTGTGAAAGATTTAAGTCATTAAGTCTTTAGGTAAAATAAACATAAGAAGTCAGTTAGATTCTGCATATTGGGATAATATACGGAAACATATGAACAGGTAATGAAAAATCGTCATGTATTATTTAAAATCATAGATTGCATAAAATTTTGCGGAGCTTTCGAATTAGCACTTCTCGGACACGACGAGACAGAAAATTCGGACAACCCTGATGTGTTTCGTGGACTCATAAATTTTAGTGTAGATCTTGACGACATTTTAAAAGAACATCTAGCCACATTGGTATGACCGGGATTTTCTGTGATTGTACCGGGAATTAGCTGTATGGTCCCGGATTTCGGATTTGCACGTATAACTCCCGGAATATAATATAATGTACATATATATAAAAAAAGATAAAGAAAAAATCATAACACGCCGAGGAAAATTAAAATTCGTTGAATCGTTGGTAAATTTCACAAACGATTTTTTTTTATAAACAATATTCAATAATTTAATAAAATATATTTAGTTTATTCCAAATTATTATACCATCAGTAGGTAATTCGTAAATGGATATTTCAAAAAGGTATCAATTTCAAAAGTCATTCTTGTGAAAATCTGTATTTTTTTTATAAATTCATTGTTCCTTGAAATTCAGAAGTGCCAGGAAAACGCGTGACCTTGAAAATTTTAAAATTTTTCGCCTGCGGCGCCATTTAGAGGCTCTCCGGGCACTTAATATCCCGGAATTCAATTCAACAAATGTAACAACCCTAAGCAGAACACATCCAATCAATGCTCACGCGCCGCCACTGCTAGTTTCCAATATACAGCCGCTCGATATCGTTAATGGATCACCCTGTATACTAAGAATAGAGTCAAAAGCGCTCACTTGATAGTTAGCAGTAACTCGGATTTGGGTAAAACTCACTCATTTCCGACGCAATAGTTTCACTGTTGTATTCATCCTAATAGAGTGAAAATTTCACTCAATCGAAAAATTGATAAATTTTTGAGTAGAATTGAGTGAAATTTGAGTGAAATTTTTTTGTATTTACTTTTTTCGTCTGTATGAGAACTTGCCAAATGCGACTACGTTTGTTCCCCCAATAACCGGATCATTTACGTTCCGCTTTGACGTTTTCACCTTCGCGGACCCCGACGCGACGCGGCAATCAAGCTCCCCGCGAAAATAAACCATCCCGCCCGAATAAATCCCGCCGATTCGATCTGTTCGCCTGAATAACTCCGAGCCGGCCTCTCGGACGGTGACAGCCGCTATCCGCTGGCCGCTAAAACCACGATAATTCTAGATCCTAGATAGCCCTGCGTAAGCGGGCTATATAGTGGGGAAGCGGCCCCGGGCCGTCGGGGAGGGAGGAGGGCGAAGCGGAGAGGAAGTCGCAAGATTTGTGCATCTCATTAGGCTCGGATTAATGGGGTTTTGGAGACTGTACCGGTCGGCCTGCCCTCGGCGCGCTCATTGGTCGGTCGGCCGAGTCGATGGACTGCCCGGCCAATCCCAGCCGGCCCCAATTATTCCCCTTTATTTTGTTTTAAGGTCACCCGGTGTAGAAAATGGCTGGTATGGCTCGTTATATGTATAATCGTACGTTTAATTCTGCGACGTCGCGGGCCCGGTCGTGGCGGGGGTATTACCATAAATGAATTAATCTGTATGCTGATGAGGGATTTTTTAATAGCCCGATATCTCGTCGGCGATGGTAATTTGTTTACTTGATAATTTGTTGCTATTAGACGTCGTCTCATGGTTGTACAGTCTTGTTTATTTCCTTCGTCGTACGCGATTAATATTTATAACTGTCAGCTCCTCGCCTTACATATAGAGCGGCATAAACAGGGCTAAAGCCAGTGGCGGCTCTTGACTTCCAATACCAAGGAGGACGGAAAAATTTAGCTCCTACAAAGTATTGAAAAAAAAGTCAAATATAATTGTGTAGTTTCTCTGCTTTTCTCCGAAATAAACTTTTCTATTACTTTTTCATTATACAGTGTAGGAAAGTACCGATGGTCTATCAGAAGTTACGTGAGAGCGATAAAGTAAGCCATAGAAATCCATGCGATAGACAAGGATGGCTATAATGAACACGTCTAATAGTTAACGCCCATTTCGCCCTTCCACAAATAAGAAGTGGATCTTATTTGTGGAAGGGCGAAACGGGCGGTGACTAAGAGACGCCCTCAGTATAGCCATCCTTCTGTATCGCGTGGATTTCTATGGCTTACTTTATCGCTCTCACGTAACTTCAGATAGACCATCGGTACTTTCCTACCCTGTAGGTAGTACCTACTGTTAGTCTGTCTTTACAACCAAATTTAAATTTCTACAATTTTTCAAAAAAAAAAACATAAGAAACAACACGTACAAAATTTTACACTAGACGTAAACAAATTATTAGGTTTAGGTAATAGAAAAAAAAAAGGTAGTGAATAGAGTCCAAACTGTGTAGTAAAAATGCGCCGCTCCGTCTTTCACTGCTGCGCGGTGGTAGCCATGACCACCACTGTAAACACTTTACAGATTTAGGGGCGACCTACGAGGAACCCATATATTCAGGGTTTTCCAAATGAATTTTGCAAGTCGAGTTAAATTGACCGCACATTACAAATTTAACAATTTCTTTTTATTATGTTTTGTAAGTCTATTTAATAGATAACTTTGTAAACTAAATATTAAATTATTTTTTTTACTATATGAAAATTTCTAAGGAAGGCGGCGCCCCAGAACCCCCCGTACCAGCCGCCACTGGCTAAATCATATCCACACAGGAAAAACTATTATTTCGTAATTAAACTATGCTGCTACGGTTGCAAACATAAAAAGGTTAGGAATAATTTAAAATGACAAAATACAGTGTAAAAAATAACAATACAATTATTGGCACAATAAAAATATTTATTTTATTTGTTTCCTCCTCGGTTTTTCTAAAAGACTGTGCTGATCTTGTATATGGGTATATTTTCTTTGAACGCTTCTTACCATTGTAAAGGAGAAAACCGAACTATTTTTTGATTAATTAATAAATACTTATTGTATGAAACAGCTATCCTGTGAACTAGAAACGTTGAACTATAGGTCTCAATATCGAGTAAACATAAACATAAATAATTCTTCGTAGATCCACCGGACATAGACCGGTTTCCAACTCATTAGTTCTCGTCAGCATACCATAAGTGAGACAACCGATGAATGATCTACCTATTTTNATAGAATTCTAATAAAGAATAAAACGCATTTCTTTCAGTGTAGGTAACAAAATTTTACACTAGACGTAAACAAATTATTAGGTTTAGGTAATAGAAAAACAAGGTAGTGATAGAGTCCAAACTGTATAGTAAAAATGCGCCACTCCGTCTTTCACTGCTGCGCTGTGGTAGCCATGACCACCGCTGTAAACACTTTACAGATTTAGGGGCGAGCTACGAGGAAGCCATATATTCAGGGTTTTCCAAATGAATTTTGCAAGTCGAGTTAAATTGACCGCACATTACAAATTTAATAATTTATTTTTATTATGTTTTGTAAATCTATTTAATAGATAACTTTGTAAACTAAATGTTAAATTATTTTTTTTACTATATGAAAATTTCCAAGGAAGGCGGCGCCCCAGAGCCCCCCGCACCAGCCGCCACTGGCTAAATCATATCCACACAGGAAAAACTATTTTTTCGTAATTAAACTATGTTGCTACGGTTGCAAACATAAAAAGGTTAGGAATAATTTAAAATGACAAAATACAGTGTAAAAAATAACAATACAATTATTGGCACAATAAAAATATTTATTTTATTTGTTTCCTCCTCGGTTTTTCTAAAAGACTGTGCTGATCTTGTATATGGGTATATTTTCTTTGAACGCTTCTTACCATTGCAAAGGAGAAAACCAAACTATTTTTTGATTAATTAATAAATACTTATTGTATGAAACAGCTATCCTGTGAACTAGAAACATTGAACTATAGGTCTCAATATCGAGTAAACATAAACATAAATAATTCTTCAGTAGATCCACCGGACATATACCGGTTTCCAACTTATTAGTTCTCGTCAGCATGCCATAAGTGAGACAACCGATGAATGATCTACCTATTTTGATGTCTATCTACAGGCGTAGGAGGAGTATGGGTGAGATAAAACACAAAGTATGTTAAAATACTGCTACAATTACATATGCAAGGTGTTTCATTTACAACTATACTCAGCTCGATATTTTGAAAACAAAAAAAGATACCTATCTAAAATCTGCAAAATGTGTACATTCTTTGAAGTATACCTAAGTACCTACCTAGAGATCTTCTTCTAATTTAAAAAAATAATGAAACATTATTAAAAAATTAAGTACTAGGTATATTTTTCTCGGCTATACAAGGTGTC
Source organism: Anoplophora glabripennis (assembly GCF_000390285.2). Taxonomy (NCBI): domain Eukaryota; kingdom Metazoa; phylum Arthropoda; class Insecta; order Coleoptera; family Cerambycidae; genus Anoplophora; species Anoplophora glabripennis. The sequence continues at coordinate 159,765 of NW_019416597.1, forward strand.
CTATAATGAGTTGTACATAGCGATTCACTATATTTTGACCCCCACCCCCACATTAACTTTTTGTTTTTAGAGTTATAACAAAATGTGAAATACAAAAGTTGCACGATTTATTATTATTTTTTTACAATGATAATAGAAAAACAGATCAATTCCAAACAAAATTACTTTGTTAGTTTAAATGGAACACCCTGTATATTTTGACATATTTGGATAGAACGTTCTCTATCGAGCATAGTCATACCTATAGGGTTTGTTGGATCCATCTCTAACAAAAAGGGAGATACTATTAAAAAAAGTAAAAGAAGGTTTTTATTAAGAAAATAAGATATCTTGTAATTGTTGGATCTCTTTCAGGTATTTCTGCCTTTTTCCAATTACGTAAGGATTTACAGATTTGGCTGTAATATATTTTGACATATCGCACATTGATATGGTCCAAAATGCCCTATGTATTTTAACTAAATCCCACTAATTATGCCGTGAGAGGCCTAATTACTCATGGGCAATGTTATACTATGGTAGGCCGTGACAGTGACAGGTAATGTCATGACAACATTGTTATTGTTTAATAGTTTGTAGGTATTATTATTTAATTAAAATGGGTTACACATAAGTAGAAAATTGAAATATTATAGGAATTAAAATCGAGTAGGTAAAGATCTTCTCCATATTTTAATTAAATAATAACACAAACTGTCAATCAATAACAATGTTATCATGACATTATCTGTCACTGTCACAGCCTACCATGTAATACCTAATTGTCCATGAGTAATTAGGCCTCTCACGGCCTAATTAGTGAGATTTAGTTAGAATACCTGTACGCATTTTGGTCCTTATCAATGTCCGATATGTTAAAATATGTTACAACTAAATATATAAATCCTTACATAATTGGAAAAAAGGTAGAAGAGCCTGAAAGAGGTCTAACAATTAAGTACAAAATATCTTATTTTCTTAATAAGAAAACATTCCTTTTTTTTAATAGTAGGTATCTCGCTTATTGTTAGAGATCACCCAATAAACCCTATATGACTATGCTCGACAAGGAACGTTCTATCCAAATATCTAAAAATATACAGTGTTCCATTTAAATTAACAAAATTAACATCCGTGGCTTGTTTTTAATTTGTTTTTCCACTATCATTTTCGAAAAAATCATAAAAAAACGTGCAACTTTTGTATTTTACATTTTTTATAACTCTTAAATCAAAAAAGTTAAAGGGGGGCTCAAAATATAGTTAATCACCCTGTACAGGCTGGTCAATTTTCTATGGGATTTCAGGGTATTTCAGAAACTATTAAAGATATGATAAATCTGATACCATATTCTCGAGCTCGATTTTCAGGCAAACTCGACAGTCAAATCAGAAATTTGCTATCTTCATTTGTTTTTGAGTAACAGGGCGTTTCTCGTTATTGTGACACTTTTGAACATGTCTGTATCTCAGCTGTTAAATAAGTTAGAGTTAAAGTGAAAACTGCTCAAGACTAATTCTTTGGCGTAAAATTGAATGCCGGTATTAGATTTTTACAACATATATGACTTTTGTAAAAGTAAGAATTATAGTTTTATCTGTATTTTCATAGCCGGTCACATTAAAAAGGAAAAAAAATATATAATTTATATATGAAACACCCCGTATCTCCCGTGTTTGTGAAAATAAGTATAGCATGTGATATGTTGCTGAAAAGCGGAAAAAAATCTCTATTTTTTTAGGCCATGGTCAGCTACGATTTCCATTTAAAAAAATATAACTTTGGATCATAACTCCTAAATCTTAAGCTCTACTAAAAATCTAATACCGGCATTCAATTCTACGCCAAAGAATTAGTCTGGAGCAGTTTTTACTTTAACTCTAACTTATTTAACAGCCGAGATACAGACATGTTCAAAAGTGTCACAATAATGAGAAACGCCCTGTAACTCAGAAACAAATGAAGATAGCAAATTTCCGATATGACAGTCGAGTTTGCCATGAAAATCGAGCTCGAGAACGTGGTGTCACATTTGTCATATCTTTAGTAGTTTCTGAAATACCCTGAATTCCCATCGAAACTGGACCAGCCTGTACATAGAATAACAGGCGATTTGTGACGTCATAATAATAAATATCTTAGATATCACTTCTCTTTTTCGAGATATCTGCCTGGGGGCTGCTTGAAGGACATCCCGTGGACGAGCGGCATCCAAGACGCGTCGGCAGAAACGAAACACCGAGGCGACCGAGTCCTTTATCGTAATACCAAATTAGCCGGCAATTTAGCGAGTAAAAAAGACAATCGAGCATCACAATGAGAGCTAATAAACATGTCAGCCGTCCGTCAAGTGCACACAGTTGCAACTGTGAGACCGTTAGTCCAAAATGAATGAACAAAATGAATGAGTGTATGGTCACACGTCCGAACAATAGGACGGGTTACAGTGTACTTTCTTATTCCGCTGCGTTCATCCAGAGATAATTTTAATGAGTCATTTTATTCGAACCATCATAATTCACATCGTCCGCAGGTATATGTTTTATGATGTAAATATAATTAATGGATTTGAATAAATAGCTGAGCCCCATTGTTTTATCTAGTATGTAAAGTTGGTTTTGATATTGATTATTTCATTCATGTTGTTAATTTATAGATGTAATTATCGGCGTTTGTTAATACATTCAAGCGATTCAGTTTGTTTTCGATAAATCACCTTTTTCAAATAAATCATCTTCGGTTGTATCGGTAATTATTTAGATAACAATTATTTATATATTAATCATTGATAATAGGTAACAGGTGTATAAAAAAAGGTTCGATTAATTGAATATTATGATCACCACCATTGGATACTAACTAGTTCTATAGTTAGAGCGACTATTATAGAAGGAAAATCTTTGTTCCTTTACATTTTGGAGTTTTACGTGTTAGTTTTACTGAATCGGTGTACGAACACGAGCTCTATCATCTCACATAAACAAAAATTTAATTCTTTTAAATAAGATAAACTATCAAACAGTAATAAATAAATAAATACACTGAAAAAAGGATTTATTTGGACTAAATAAATATCGTTTGCCATGAACTAATCCTAGTTTTGGATATTGCCTAGCATATATATTGTGAAAAGTAACTAATAATAAGTTCATAGTTTTGTAATAAATCTTATTTGAATGTTAATTTATTTTTAGTGTAATATCACATTTCGCCCCTTTATTATTAATCTACATATTTTAAGATGTAGATGACATAANTAAACCTACACTCATAAAAACCTAACCTCAAACCCTTCGAAACCTAACCTGAACCCTCAAAACCCAACTTCAAATTCTAAAATCTCGAGCTAGAAGTTCCATACTAAAGAATAAAAGTCCTTGAAAACTATTTTCTGGAACTTATATTTTTTATTTTGAAACCTCTTACCTTTATTCTTAAATATCTAACCCCAAATGCAAGAAATCTGAGCTAGAAAGTCAAACGAAGGATATTTTCCAAACCAAAGAATGGAAACATTGAAAACTCTATTCTTCTGGAGCTAATATTTTGTATTTCTAAAGCCTCAAACCTATGTTATGTCCATAAAAACCTAACCTCAAACCCTTGAAACTTATTCTCAAATCCAGAAGAAATATGTGAATATTTAGATAGATAAAATTTCATTCGATAAATAATAAAAAGTTCAACAATTTCAGCTAAAAACTCAGCAACTCAAAATCTATATTATTTACCAAAATTATTCGATGGACTGCATTTCGTTGTTATCTTTATTTATGTAAAACTTAAGTCCTTTTACGGATCAAAGTAGCGGTCTTTAAAAAGGTTGTTTTTCTGTTTTTAATTTTTAGTTTTTTTTATTTTTCTTTTTGGTTTATTGTTTTTTTTTGTTTGTTTTTGTCTACTTCTAACTTTTATTACTTGTTTTCATATTTCCCACTGTGTGGCGTTTTAAATTTCTAATTTTGTTGTTATAACCTTTTAAATTTTACAAAAAATTTCTTATTCGGTACTTAGCTAGCTCGCGGTAATCTATCTCTTCTTGCAACAGCATCGTTCTCTCGTCAAAAAGTAAGCTCTAGCCACATCAACTTTTTTCTAATTTGCATACATGCTTGTTCAAAATAATTAACATTATGGGGTTATACACTTACACAAACTAAAATAAAAAGGTGCCACAATGAAGCATTGATGGCGTATGTTTACCATATCATCATATCATACCAAGTGTGAAGTCGACTGATAGCAGAGGTTTTTCAGAGGAGGCAAGACCAGATTTAATAGAACAGCGGAGGCTAACAGGATCGTGTTCTGCTTAAATTTAACCTGTTTATGATTTAATTTGGTTGCAGTTTTATTTACTTTGGATGATTTTAATATATTTAACGCTGTTTGGTTACTGAAGAGGCTGAATAATAAAAAACAATAGAATGTTTTTAAATGTAGGGCGCCTCGTTCATAATCATATCAAAAAATATGATGACTTTAAAATAACATGTTGTTAAGCCATACAAAAGCACTCTGTTTTACTAAATTAATTTCCATTATCTCTCTCTCTCTAACAGTTATAAAAAATAAATGGCCGCAAGTGTTCTGATACAACTTATCACGCTAATTCCGACCGCTCAATGGAGGATTTAATTTTTAATTTAGTTTGAAATAAGGGCAATATTTCGTTGTTTCAAGAGAATCAAAACAGGTTTTTGATGTTTTTTTTTAGTTTTGAAGCTATAGCTACAAAATAATAATAAAATTTTCGAATATTCGATGACATGCAGTGACTTAAGATGGCCTTTTCTCTGAAATAATTACACTTTTTACGTAAAACCCAGTGGCTTACTTAATTTTTTAATAACCGGTTTTGATCAAAATAGAGACCAAAGTTACATTTTCTTAAACAATAAACCAAAGAAGTACAATGTTTTGTGCTTTCCGTTTCCCTCTTTTCTGATTTGGCATCAATTGAATATATCTCTTGAAAATCGAGCTTGAGAACGTCATTACCTTTTTTTTATCTTCAATAGTTTCTGCCGACAATGAAATCTCATAAAATGTAACTCATTCTGTACAAAAATGGAAAAATCGGTTACCTCTACCTCCGTCGCAATCGACTATTAACTAGAATCGAGTAACATCGAACTCGCATTATAAATTTTACGATTTCGCCGGGCATAGAATTCAATGATGTAAGAGTTCGCATTGAGACATGTAGCGCAATTTCGACATAGTAAAAATATTGAAGCGCTCACGAGTACCATAGAAGCACTCGAAGTGGACACTGTATTATAATAAACAAATTACCACATTTTACAACGCAATCTAGAAGTGTAGTGCAAATATAGGCATTCGAAAAGATGTTCTCTTGGATAAGGCTTTAAGTTGGTCAATGCAAATTAAGAGTGTGGTAATATTAGGTATTATTATCTATGAAAAACAGAAGCATTAGAAAAGTATGTATCAAAATATTTGTTTTGTAAATTGGAACGCTTTAAAAATAAGCTACATATGTTCAAAGTTACGGAGAAAAGGTTAGATGGCTTTTTCTCTTTGCGTATTAATATTTAAACAAGTTTTTATAACAATATTCTCTAAAAATTATGTCTACACGAAAAAAACTACTATTATATTTTGTATTTCCAGTCATCGGCCTATAATTAACCGCTATTTCTTTAAATGAATACTCTAATTAATTTATATCAGTATATCATTCCAGCTATGGAAAGTTTATATGGTATCTCCCCGGTTCTGTTATCTTTATTTAAATTCTATTTTAGTACCTAATAGATACAAGTTGCTACTATATCGTGGCTTAGTCATGTAAATTCCACCAACCTTCCGGGGTTCCGCAAGGGTCAATCCTGGGACCACTTCTGTCCGTTATTTTTATTAATGATCTAATTCAATGCCTCGATGTAAATTATTTACTTTATGACTACTTAAATAGTTGGTGTATCAAATAATAATCTACATAATATAAAATTATGTCCTACAGTCGATGCAAAACTACTCTAAATTTTGATTATAAAATTGGTGAATCTTTTCTAATTAGAGTTATACAATTTACTGATCTTGTTGTTACCTTTGATGCTAGATGAACATAGTACTAGTTTAGTAACCAAGTTTACTTTTAAAAATTTGAGTTTTATTTTGCCTACAGAACGTAGAGATTCTACTGTTTTCATTTGTTACATCAATAGCAGGTATCTTTGCAAGTGTGTTTTTACGGATTTCACATTGCTTTCCCACCCTCTTAAAGGAGGGGATTGAAATTCACATTTTAATTTTTGTCTTTAACATGAGGAATGCTAGAGACAAGAAATTGGTATGAGTATTCTATTAATAAAGAGACCACTTTTCAATATTTTTCGATCATTGCCGCATTTTATAAAGGAGTGAAACAGTCAACCCCATTGCAATATTTTATTAGAATTTTTTTATATGCAGCAAATTATTTATTTATAAATATTTATGGGAAGACTGATTTATTGCGCAACTTTTTTATCTCTCGTAATTTTTCGATAAAACCGATAGTTTTGTATTAAAAAAAATAGATGCGTCATCGTTCACTATAGGGGTAATTACGAAAATTTGTAAAAATAAAGTAGGCAGATGTCATAACAAATAAATTGTTATTTATCATATTAATAAATTGACACTTTCTGTCAATATAACTATAGGACATGATTAGGTAAAGTTATTTACCTGAAATAAAATTTAATACAAACGAAAAACAAGAAATACAAAATTAAATTTAAACAATACTTTTTATGTGTCCCCACAAAAAGAAATCTATAGGCGTTAGGTCAGGTTAACGTGGAGGCCAACAAACAGAAGCATCACGACCACGACCAATCCAGCGATTCGGGTAATTTAAATTTTACCGTTCTCTAACGACAAGTGTACTATGTGCAAGCGCCCCATCGTACATATACCACATCACCTGACGTGTAGCGAGGGGTAGGTACATCCTCAAGTAATGCTGAAAGATTTTCGTTCAAAAATCTAAGATACTCGGCCGCTCCAAGCCTGTGTGGAAGAATAAAAGGACCTACTAGTATTAGAGTATTTCCTACAATTCCCATCCAAATGTCTAAACCGAAATTATGTTGACATCTTGAAACAAATATTTCATGAGTATTTTCTTCTGACCATGAATGAACATTATGAAGGTTTATTACACCTACTCTAGGAAAATTTGCTTCATCGGTGAAAAGTATATTCATTAGGAAATTTAAGTTATGCCTGGAAATATTAATGTACCATTGACAAAAATCCACGCTGTTAGGTAAATCAGGTCATTCAATTCTTGCACGGGTTGATGGTGAAAAGGAGTATAAAAGATTTTCATGAGCTACATTCCACACAAGACCGCGAGAAACTTGCAGTTGCCTGGACACTTGTCTTGTGCTTGTACCACAGTCTTGTTCTAGATGTTCCAGTATAGCTTCCTCAGTTTCAACAGTTCGGACATTAGGACTTCTTCCGGCACCCTCACGATTGGGCTGAATTTTGCATTTTCGCAAAGCCTTCTGTCAACCGAGGCCAATGTTTGTCTATGAGGAATCGGTCGGTTTGGATATCTTTAGTAGTATAATCTTACTGCAGCATTACTATTTTTTCTGGATTCGAAAAACACTTGGAGCATGTCGACATATTCGTAATTGGTATAAATATTATTTGCCGTAATTATTCTGATAATAAATTAATCAATTGGTAATAATTATTGGTTGACAGAAAGTGTTAATTTATTAATATGATAAATAACAATTTATTTGTTGACATCCGCCTACTTTAGCTCTACAAATTTTCGCAGTTCCCCCTTTACTGAACGATGACGCATCTATTTTGTTTACTAGAAAACTATAGGTTTTATCGAAAAAATACAAGAGGTAAAGAAGTTGCGCAATAAATTAGTCTTCCCAATAAATATTTTTAAATAAATAATTTGCCTCATATAAAAAATTTCTAATGAAATATTGCAATGGGGCTGACTGTTTCACTCCTTTATAAAATACGCGAATGATCGAACAAATATTAAAAAGTTGTCTCTTTATTAGTAGGATGCTCATACTAAGTTTCGTGTCTCTAGCATTCCTCATGTTAATGAAAAGAATTTAAATGTGAATTTCAATCCCCTCCTTTAAGAGGGTATATCGCCTCAGGGGTGCAACTTTCATATAAGGTATTTTTTCCTCTTATTTTTGGCTCTACATTCACTGGTACCATTTTTGTTACTTCATTGAAAAACACCCTGTATAGCTTAAGTATAATTTTATTTGTCTGTTATTATATTTGCAGGATTAGTTTAGGACAAATGTAAACTAATATTTCTCTCGGTGTATATTATTAAGAAAGTTGGTCCTTATCTCCCATTTCCCCTAAATCTGGGAAGATTCCGTGCGACAGCCGAACAAACAAATCGGTATTTGTTGTGTTAGGTTATGTTTTAATAATTCTCGGCGCGATGGGTACATCCAGGCGAGGTGTAGGTAAGCTTAATATTCTTTTTCCGTTATTGTAAGTCAGTGTGTCGCCTCGACCGGATGTTGGCACACGTGACTGGCAGGGGTTCGTGTCCTGACTTACAGATCGAGTCCCGAAACCCCCAGCCCGCGGCCTTATCTGCGGATGTACGTTTTTAATAAAATATTTAAATAACGAGGAATGGCTTAGACTAGACTTCGACCACTTAATATGGTAATTTTGCGCCTCTTTGTGAATAAAATCGCCTTATTATCGGGGACGATAATCAAGGTTGTTTGTTTGTCTGATTCCTCTGCGGTGCATCCGTTACGTTGGAAAGATAGGCGAATCCTTCAAATAACATTGGTGGCGACCGCGAGGTAAATCGCTTCGTGATCTTTGTCAGCCCGTCGCTTTTTCAAATCTTATTCCTGCCGTACTAATGATATCGCATCAATAACAATAATTAATTTATCGATATCCGTCAAAATATAAATGCTATCAATTATTCTTGGATTAATTTGCCGTAACGTAAAAATACTTTGTGTCTCTAATACCTAATATTAATAATACAAAACAATTTTCTATCTAACCAAAATTTGCCAATTTTACTAAATTTCTTTTCAAAAATTAATTAATTCTCGCATTTCTAATTATGTAATTTAAATAAATTTAAAAGAATGCCCATATTATTTTTTGTATCAAAAAAAAATTGTAAAAAGGAAAAATATACCTACTTTAAATAAAAAAAATGACATTAATCCGTTGGAGCGTTATTTTTTAGACGAAAATAAAAATTCACTTACCAAAAAACTGTGTCATATCTGGCATAACACTAATTACTTGTAGATTGCAGGTTTCCTTCTTAACCTCAGGTGTTATTGTTAATATTTATTTGAAAATAAGGCCCATTTGTTTCATCTCGTGCATAATAAATTTGTTTGTGTTAAATCCATAGCTATCCTACAAAAAATACAACAATACAACATATGCATAAGAAAATGACAGACAAATTTAATCGACAGTTAAACATAACAGTTGAAAATAACGGTCCTATATACAACTTTAAACTGCCAAATTTTACTCCATCTGTTGAATTTTTGGAAGCATCTAGGGAAGAAAAAAAGGTTATAGAAGTTACTTATAGAAACTGTCGTTCATGGTTATGTAATGATATAAGGATAAAGGGAACGTTGGAACAAAAATGATATAAGAAAATAAAATATATTTAATAATAATAACATTGTCCTATCCAAATTTCAATAAATTTGTATGTGACCGTTTTTTGAATTTGCGTGAAAAGCTATTGGAAATGTGTAGCAAAGTAAAAATGAGAAAAAACGTATTTCTGAGTGACCATTGTATCTATTAACAATTGTGGCTATGCATATTCAGGTTGAGGAGGGGTACATACGCCAATGGGAAGTATTCAATTGAGTTATTTCCATTCGGGATCATAACGAACAAAACAAAAAAAGAATCAACCAATATGTCGTTCCTATCGTCAGTTCTGATCGAGTGCATACAAAAATTATCACTTTTGCATTTTTTCCGAGTTTTCCGACTTTCGTTTGTAATTATCCCGAGGAATCACGCATATCCATCGTTCGAATCGTGAGTTATGATCTTGAGTTCATACAAAAATCCCATAGAAAAAAACACTTTTAGTTTTCCCGAATTTTCCAATTTTCCGATTAACTTTTACAATTTTTATTTCCTTAAAAACCTTATTTGGATTATTACGAACATTTAAAAAAAATAAGCCAAATTACCATTTAATTTTTATTTAGGTATACAGGGTGTCCGCAAATTTCATCGACAGCATTTGACTGCATATTCTCGACGATAAATAAATACCTACGATCTCCGAAAAAAAGTTCAATTTTGGTTTTGGTTTTTGAGTAACAGGCCTACGAAGTCGTTAAAAATAAAAAAAAAATAATTAGGTAATAACTTCATAACCCTTTCAGCGTTCGCGTTAAAATTTGGTCGTTTTATTTAGAAAAAAATAGTCTCTTGAGAAAATCGCCTACAGAAAGCCATTCTTGAGAAAAATGGCATTATTTGCAGGTCTGTACGTTTCGGTTTGCGAATATGTTGATTGCTGTGGCTATCAGGTAATGTCATTATCGTCGTGTTTCTTCAGGATCATCTCATCACTCCACACATGCAAATTATGAAGTATCCGTAGTGTATCAAGGCAATTAAATGTAAAACTAATGTTCACAAAACTTAAAAAAAGTAACGCCTTCGGCCATTTCATTTAACTCCTATTCAAGAACTTGAAAATTTATATCCCAACGCACGTTTACAATTTTGCCGCTGGTTGGTGCCGATAATAATTTGCTTCAAAAATTGATTTGTACCGACGCCGACAAATATAGTTTTACAAGGAACGGAGTTGTAAATTTAAAGTGTAATTTTATTTTAAGTGTAACGAGCACCTGCTCATAACGGAAAACAGGTATCTGCGTGGCTCTATTTACATTTTACAGAACGCTGGATTGGGAAAATGGACCTGTTATGTGGCCTCCCAGGTTCCCTGACTTCAATCCGCTTGATTTTTTACTGGGGTCATCTGAAGCAATTGATGTATGCCAAACCCAATAACACGAGAGACGATTTACTTAAAAAAATTGAAGGAACCGTTGATTTGCAAAGGATTTACAATTCCTTGGTCAAAAGATGTCGGGCATGCAATGAGATAAATTGCAATGGGGTAAATGGGCAGCATTATGAGTATTTAGATATTAAATTGTTTTCTATTTTATTTTTAACACTGTCATTCTGCTTCTAGAATTTCGTTTCTGTTACATAATTTCCAATTTAATTTTTTTTCCCCTATACGTAATTAAATAATTCATAGAAAACTTGTTTAGTTTCTTCATATTCATTGAGCCACAGGCAGGTACATGGGAAACTGTTTTTTTATAATGCATACTAGATAACAACAAATAAAATCTTTACATGCATTTTTCTACGAATTAATGCAGTCGATACTTTAGACCCAATTTACTCGAAAACGGTTCCTTTTTGAGTTATGAAACTAGAACACAATTTTTGTTCAGAATTGATTGCAGATTCAGAAAAACTTAATCAAATTACATAAAACTCGGATATGCAAAATTTTTTAAGACATAACCTTGAGGACAAGTTGTCCTAGGCCGCCCCTGGCGTCTGATTGAAATAAGCACCGTGTAGTTTTAATGACCTTTAATAGATGTACACTTCACCCAAAATTACTTACAATTAAATCCCTGAAAGGGTGTTTGAGTTATTGCGGAAAGTTGTTATTATTTTCTTCTAAATAATGTAACTCAATGAGAGTGCATCGCAGAAAAATATTTATTAAGAATTTTAATCTTATTTTAGTCTGGTCTATCCCTTGGTAAATTTGTGTACGCTCACATTGGGACACCCTGTATAGAAATTGCACAATTTGTGGGTGATTTTCTCAAAATTGGTGGGTGATGGAGCAATTCTGATTTCGGATTCGAGTTCAGCACGCCAAAATACATGACCCATATAAGAAATAGTATGTTTGGTTCACCTTGGTAATACGTAACACCCTGTATATACAGATTTTTAAATGTGCAGGTTTAAGTTGGTTACAATTTTTGTAAATGACTTTTTTTGATATCTTCTATAATAACGGAGATATCGTACTTCGACGCACTAATGCCGCATTCTGTATGTGGTAGCTCCATGGAGCACCCTGTATATTTACTTTAATTATAAATAATTTAGATTTGTATTCTATACCTAAAGTCTGTTTGGAAATGAAAGAGAGTAATAAAACCCCGAGATAAGAACCGGCCATGGGCGAGGTAATATTTCGTTTCAGGTAATTATCGGGTAACACTAATGCTAACAAAAATGACAGGGATTGGAAAATCGACTATCTACAGACTTTTAAAGGAAACAAATAATGAACAAGATACTGTAAATCCCCCAAAATCATCTACAGGGAGGTCAAAAGTCGTTATAGATGATTTCTTCAAAAATGTCATTCGCAGAAAAGTACACTCATTTTATTTTAAAAAAGAAATACCAACGCTAAACAAAATTTTAAGTGAACTTTCAGAGGATCACGATTTGCCNTAGAGCTCTTGGCCACTCTACATTGATAGTTAATTGACAATTGATGACACTCCATAGCTTGGAAATCTGTACCTCAACCTTTCATACGCAGTCTCCTATGTCAAAAATTTTGAAAATCACAATTCTGTTCATACCACACTAGTCTGGTCTGATGAGAGCATTAGGTTACACAAAACAATACCAGAAAACCTGAAATATCGCACATTTGAAGGTGATTTGTGGAAAACCCTTGCTACAGAACTTTTTCAAACCCTGAAATTCATTTTCAGAACATCAAAATACATAGGAAAAACCGGGTCTGATCTAAAAAACAGAAACTTTTTTTTTGTCGGTCTGTGTAATTAAACACTTATAGAGTGAAAGTGAAGATGATACTGACCTTTCAGAGATAGTATTGCAGGTCCCGATAATTGTCCATCATCTGATGATGAACCAGGCAATATTGTAAATAAAATAATGAAAAATGAATTTAACAAAACAGTACAAAAGGTGGTACCTAATCACAATCAACAAACTGTTCGGGCTAAATCATAAATTATTTGGAAAAAAGGCATCTAATTTTCGATGATAAAGTACTAAAATTTGGTAACAGTTCATGTCTGTCGGAGCAATTGAGAAATGTATGAATACAATCAACATACAACTGTTGCCAACGACCAAGCAATCAGTTTGGTATTTGGCATATACTATTCATACCACTTTGCAGACATCATTTGCAGAACTGACTCAGGCCGCTACTAGTAGGAAATAATTGATTTTTGGACCCAAGTACTGTGGAGATTTTTGGTAAGTAACACAAAACCAATTTACTACAATTTCAGCCAATTTGACCGAACCCACTTTTTCATAAAGACCGTGGGTCCTTTGTGTCACAACAGCACGCCATCAATTGAAGCAGTATGATCCTTGAAACCCAACAACTGGTGTTTCAAATTGTTTATGTTTTGTGGCGCAGATAGATAGTATCTATAATTTTGAAATTAATCAAGGTTCTAAAAACTATTTCACAAAAGTCAAACAAAGATGAAAAAATTTGATAAGAAACAAAAAGAAAGAATTGAGATTGAATGTCCTAGTGTGATAAGGATATGAGAGGCGTTGGATAAGCTTGACAATTTTATTGGTCCTTACATAACTCCACTTTGTTTAAGATAATAGAATCTGCGAATATTTTTCCATCTTCTGGACGTAGAATAACTACTATAAATGCATGGCTTCTTTAAAAGATAGCACTAATGCAAACAATTGAAGAAGATCGATCTTCAACTTTAAAAATCCTAAATTTATAGCAGTCTCGATTAAAAGTCACAGAATTTTTCCAAGTTATTATGGCATAGACGTCTCAATATCCCGCTACAATATGAGTAAACAATACTGATACACTACAAGTGACACAGTAAACAGTAGTTTAATCCACGAAGTGAAAAAATACGATGGTAATCAAATACATAGGTATTACACTTTTGTTTTCAAATATCCTAACAGTACCTTCGCGGTGGGTCCGTCACTATATTTACCCACTCGTAGGACAGTATTAGAAAAACTAATTACGCTTAATCTGACATTTCTGTCTTTGTCCACGTGTTGACAATTTGGACGCGTAGTTATGTCGGTGTCTGATGAATCAGTCTTCCGTTTAACTTCTCGGAATACGACGTACCTAAACTTCCTCAAGCAGACATGCAAGAATATCTGTACAGGCACCGAATTCCACAAAGGTATACTTTTAGGCAAACGAAAATTGCAACAGTCGAGGTATTAAGTAATTTTTTAGGTGCAATATTGTCTTCATTTTATGTCGGTGTGCTTATGGAGACTTCCAAGGGTGTTTTTATTTAAAAAATGTAAATAATTGCACTTAAATTCGTGAAATTTTCAATTATTTACAATTTTCAAGTCATTACAAAATTTAATACTGATCTAACAAGTTTTTTATCGTAGCACTAAGCGAGAGACACGACATCATTGCGTTTATTGAATTCTTCGTCTACTATTCGACAAGGTAACTTCTTCGACAACATTGACACGGTTTTTTCGAGGCGAATTCATCTGACCCCTTGAACCGATTCTCTTACAATCACATAAAAAATTACAAATCATCGAGTGTTTAGCTTTTAACACTTAGCACTCGAATCGTACTCCCTGTGGAGGGCCTATTACATGTCCGTGACTTGTCTTGGAGATACAGGGTGTCACATTTAAAACGGGTTCTACGACAGCGCTGGTAAATATTTCAAATAGAAGTTTTCTCGAATGGAACCCCCTGTATATTTCAATTTCTTTTTAGATTTTAAAGCCCACATAGAGAAGTGGGTTGAGTCTAAAATGTTTCGTGTTGTTTGATGTTAAAAAAATTAGTATCTTGGTTTTATTTTACATTTTACGGAAAAAGTACACTTGATAAAAGTTTTGTTTGTATTTAAAATAGGGTTGCCATGAAAAAAGTTAACGGTTCATGTACGGGATGTCCAGAAAATTAAAAAATATGAAAATGTCATAAGAGTAAAATATATTTTGCTCTTTCAGAAAGTGATATTTTGAAAAGGGCATGGCAAAAAGTTACATCGGCTTTTAAATTAAACAATTCATACATAAAACTGGTTTAATTAAAAAAAAAACATAATAAATGTAAAATAAAATGTTTAATAAAACATTACTCGAGGTACCTAATATAACAAATGAAGAATAATATGTACTTTTCGTCACAACCTACAGTTTTAAAGTAAAGCGAAATTACTCGTTGATTTAGTATTATTATAAACCACAAGCAAAGTTTTCTATAAAAATATTTCTTTCTCATAATAGAAAACAAGAGTTTTTCCTCATATCAATTATGTCTACGGATATATAATTTAGTAAGTCATATTTTTTTCATATTTAAACATTTGATGAAAATTATAAATAAAAATAGCAACATTTTCAGTTCATCCACACCCTGTTCATTCTAAACTTGAACATAAATTTTTGTAAATAATTAAAGTGGACCAATTTTGCCACAAATGGGAATTGTTTTGTAAGTCTTAGTTCCGAACAACTTTTTCTAATGATACTTTTTCGAAATAGTAAAAATAAAAGTAGTTTACACTTATGGCGTTTTCATACTTTTTAATTTTCTTGGCACCCCCCTACATGAAATGTTAACTTTCTCCATGACCACCCCATTTTAGATACAAGCAAAACTTTTTATTACCTGGGCTTTTCCCAGTAAAACGTAGATAAAAAAGTTTTTCCTTGTATTCACTGTAACCGTGGACATACTATATTTTATATAAAAATATGGTAAGTGTTAGAAGTTTTGTATCATTAATAACTTGATACTTTTAAACCAAGCCCTAGATTAAATTTGACCCAAACAGGTTTAAAATATATTTAGTTCTATTTAGATTGTTTATTGTATATTTTGGTCTATTTCGTATAACACATGTACAAAAAAAGTCCAAACTCAAGACCATTTCCGAAGGAATTCAATGCGCTGAATACGAGCCTGCAGTCAAAATTTAAGATTTGCCGGTGAATTTCGGAGAAAAGTGAAATTTTCGAATGACAATCCCCAAATATGAGTCAAAATTGATTTTTTTCTCAATTTTGTCCAAATATATAATTTTCATAGTATTTTGAGACGCTGAGCACGATGCCAATAGTAAATTTTACCCATGACCTTGATGTTTCTCAGAAAATCCACTATTTGGATGGGAAATACTGGCCCAAATATGAGTCAAAACTGATTTTTTTCATAAATTTTGACAATTGTAGTATTTTGACCAGTTTTCACCCAAATAATGCGTGGAGGGTGTTCAACGTCTCAAAATGCGATATGATACGAAAATATAAAAATAAAATGACATATTTGGACAAAATTTAGAAAAAAAAAAAAACAGTTTTGACCCATATTTGGGCGTTTTCACCCAAACATTTCACTTTCCCCGAAATTAATCGGCAAGTCATAGATTCGGGAATGGTATATGGGTCTCTTGGGTTTCGACTTTTTTTGTGCAACTGTGTAATTTTAGATATATTCCAATTTTTTTGTTACTGTTTCAGCGTCATAAAATCAACATTTTCAACATTGGTTGAGGTTCCTCATTTGGTTCAAAATTAAACACGTTTCTACTAGCAAAAGTACTTAAGGTGATTAGTTAAAGTAATAAATTCTTCAAATTCCTCAAATTAATAATTTACCATTTTTAAATTATACAGGGTGATTCATTTTTTATGACTAAGACTTTATCCATCGATAGATCTCGTCAAAATAATATTATTTTGAAGTATACACTTTTTCTTCCAACGGCTTCCTTTTAGAGATATAAGATCTTGAAAAAAAAATTTTTTTTTGGTTTTTATTTATTTTTTCTTAAAATATGACAGCTATTTGTTTCATATTTAGTATGAAGTGTACAAATGAAACACTATCGATTTTACAAATTATTGTGAAAATTAGATCAACCATAGGCGTCCGTAAGGGGCTCTGATTGTTCCTGTTTTTAATATAACTTCTACGCATTTCTCAAAATGAATATATTTTTTACATTGCGGTTTATTCTACAGCAAAAAGATCTCTAACTATTTTTAAATAAAATGCTTGGCTTTTGAAAAAATTGGATTCTTACGGATCCAATACGAATACATGTGAAATGGTTAAGTTTTTCAAACAAAGTAATGCGGAATAAAATATTTAATATTGAGAAACAAACAGAAATAACAATTTAATAATGCAACGTAAATTGTTATCTTTAATTAGACAAAAAACATTTAGGTACGCGCTAAATTTATTTTGAAAGTTTCTTTCCCGGATAACATGAGGATTTTCAGATGACCACAAATGACTATTACGTCTATTAAAACTACCTTCTCTCGTTAATTTTGACTCGTCTGTCCATATATGTTGCAAAAATTATGGATCTTCTTGGTATCGCACTAACATCGTTTCAGAAAATTGTACATGTTGCACAGCGTCACCAGGATGAAGAGTAGAAAGTAGCTTAAATTTGTATGGATGCATATCATTAGTTTTTCTGAAATCATACTCTGCGGCACGTGTTGAGGATTCTGGATGAACATTGAAATATGCTAACACATTTATTACACTATCTTCATTTGAAGTTATTGGGTTTGGTAAAATTCTTTCTGCACAAATTAGACCATACTCTAGTTGATTTGCTAAAATTATTTCTTAACTTTTTTCTGCTCATTGGTGGCAAATTTGGATATGTCTCATTAAAAACTGTACATGCTCTGCTTATAATCCCATTGCAACGTCCGTGAATGAATAATAAATTTAAAATATCACCATTTGAATGTGCATTGTTTTCCATTTCTTATAAACACTATATTAAACTGTCACTGCAAGAGACTAACAACAAATTGACAGTTTAGTTGTTTTGAAGTTTTGCAAAAAATTTCACAGCTATCCTCGCAGGAAATTACATGATTTTAGGTGATTACACAAAAAATAGTAGATAACTTAAAAACTAAAAAAAGATAGGTATAGGGAACCCTGATACTGTTCGAAAGAGAATAAAATTGTGTATCAAAATATAGAAAAACATACAGAGTGTTCCATTTAAAAAAACCGACTTATGAAGGTTTGAAGTTAACTAAACTCGGCATTAAATTTGTAGCACCCTGTATGCAATGGGTGCACTTTGAAACTATGGATGGGAAGCTTAGGGGTCTAGCTATCCCCCCTATAAATATTGTTGCTTTATCTTTCTTACTATAAAATACACATGGTTTGAAGCTAGCCACTGTTTCTCTCCATTTTTTTAAAAAAAATTAAATATCTCGAAAATGGTTAATTTTAGGAATAGGGAAACTTCATAAAAGTCCACCTAAAATAACAAGTAGAATCCAAAATTGCAATAATACATAGTGCTCCATTCAAAATAAGCAAGTTGATGGCGACTTCCGGTGTAAGTGAGTGAGTGAGTGTGTGAGTGAGTGAGTGAGTGAGTGAGTGAGTGAGTAAGTCAGTAAGTAAGTAAGTAAGTAAGTAAGTAAGTAAGTAAGTAAGTAAGTANTATGGGTCTCTTGGGTTTCGACTTTTTTTGTGCAACTGTGTAATTTTAGATATATTCCAATTTTTTTGTTACTGTTTCAGCGTCATAAAATCAACATTTTCAACATTGGTTGAGGTTCCTCATTTGGTTCAAAATTAAACACGTTTCTACTAGCAAAAGTACTTAAGGTGATTAGTTAAAGTAATAAATTCTTCAAATTCCTCAAATTAATAATTTACCATTTTTAAATTATACAGGGTGATTCATTTTTTATGACTAAGACTTTATCCATCGATAGATCTCGTCAAAATAATATTATTTTGAAGTATACACTTTTTCTTCCAACGGCTTCCTTTTAGAGATATAAGATCTTGAAAAAAAAATTTTTTTTTGGTTTTTATTTATTTTTTCTTAAAATATGACAGCTATTTGTTTCATATTTAGTATGAAGTGTACAAATGAAACACTATCGATTTTACAAATTATTGTGAAAATTAGATCAACCATAGGCGTCCGTAAGGGGCTCTGATTGTTCCTGTTTTTAATATAACTTCTACGCATTTCTCAAAATGAATATATTTTTTACATTGCGGTTTATTCTACAGCAAAAAGATCTCTAACTATTTTTAAATAAAATGCTTGGCTTTTGAAAAAATTGGATTCTTACGGATCCAATACGAATACATGTGAAATGGTTAAGTTTTTCAAACAAAGTAATGCGGAATAAAATATTTAATATTGAGAAACAAACAGAAATAACAATTTAATAATGCAACGTAAATTGTTATCTTTAATTAGACAAAAAACATTTAGGTACGCTAAATTTATTTTTAAAGTTTCTTTCCCGGATAACATGAGGATTTTCAGATGACCACAAATGACTATTATGTCTATTAAAACTACCTTCTCTCGTAAATTTTGACTCGTCTGTCCATATATGTATACATATGTCTCATTTCTGTGGTGTGTTTTTTTTATGTTGCAAAAATTATGGATCTTCTTGGTATCGCACTAACATCGTTTCAGAAAATTGTACATGTTGCACGGTGTCACCCGGATGAAGAGCAGAAAGCAGCTTTAAATTTGTATGGATGCACATCATTAGTTATTCTGAAATCTGAAATGCCTAAATCATACTCTGCGGCACGAGTTGAGGATTCTGGATTAACATTAAAATATTCTAGCACATTTATTACATTATCTTGATTTGAAGTTATTGGTTTTGGTAAAATTCTTTCTGCACAAATTAGACCATACTCTAGTGATTAGCTAAAATTATTTCTTAACTTTTTTCTGCTCGTTGGTGGCAAATTTGGATATGTCTAATTAAAAACTGTACATGCTCTGCTTATAATCCCATTGTAACGTCCGTGAATAATAAATTTAAAATATCACCATTTGAATATGCATTGTTTTCCATTTCTTATAAACACTATATTAAACTGTCACTGCAAGAGACTAACAACAAATTGACAGTTTAGTTGTTTTGAAGTTTTACAAAAAATTTTACAGCTATCCTCGCAAGAAATTACATTATTTTAGGTGATTACACAAAAAATAGTAGATAACTTTAAAACTAGAAGTGATAGGTATAGGGAACCCTGATACCGTTCGAAAGAGAATAAAATTGTGTATCAGAATATTGAAAAACATACAGAGTGTTCCATTTAAAAAAAAAACGACTTATGAAGGTTTGAAGTTAACTAAACTCGGCATTAAATTTGTAGCACCCTGTATGCAATGAAGCCACTTTGAAAGTATGGATGGGAAGCTTAGGGGTCCAGCTATCATCCCTATAAATATTGTTGCTTTATCTTTCTTGCTATAAAATACACATGGTTTGAAGCTAGTCACCGTTTCTCTCCATTTTTTTTTTGGAAAAAATTAAATATCTCGAAAACGGTTAATTTTAGGAATAGATAGATAGATAGGTAGATAGATAGATAGATAGATAATTTATTAACTACTTTTTATACAAAGAGGTACAATTGTAGTAAGTCAAAAATATATCAAATAGTACAGTTATTGTAGTTAGTCAAATATATAAATAATAAACAAACTCAATAATGCACAATGTATAAAACAAAAAATAACAGAGTAACAAAACTTACATAACGACTAAAGTACAATTAAAATAATCAAGACAACAAATAATTAAAAATTTAAAATCCTGATGGTAGCACTCAGATACTCCTGCATCGAATAAAAACAATTTTCTAGAAGATATTTCCTGATACTTAATTTAAATTTACAAGAGTTTAACTCTTTTACGGCATCAGGTAAAAAATTGTAAAGATTTAGCTGAGGTGCATTTCTGGATGATAGATTTAGTCGAAAACGAGGCGGTCGCAAATAACTAGTCTGTCGAGTATTATGATAATGTACATTAGAATTGCAAACAAACGTATTAATATGTTTGTGTATTTCCAAAAGCTGGTAAAATATAAAAAGAGTAGGTAAGGGCATTACCCTCAGTGTTTTAAAATAAGGCTGACAGTGGTCCAAAAACTTTGCGTTAGCAATAAACCTTATAATCTTCTTTTGTATTCTAAATATCTGTATAGCAGAGGAAGAGTTACCCCAGAGAGTAATACTCTTAACATAAATGAGAGAGGAACAATGAAAAATATACTTTTAAGAGAGCACTTTGACTAAAATTTGGCTTTAATTTACGAATAGTAACAGAAAAAAACGACAGTTTTTTTCTTTAAAGAATGAACGTAAGGTGACCAACATAACCTATCATCAATAGTCAAACCCAATAATTCTACTGTGGATCCATTTGTAATATTATTATTCGAGGAAAACATTATACGTTGGGTTTTATCCAAATTTAACTTAAGGTTATTATTTGCGAACAACTCATTGGCTTTATTTTCTAATACATTTACATCAAATTATAAGGAAACTGCATTATTATTGCTACAAATCAAGGATGTATCGTCAGCGTAAAGAATACACCTCTCAGGAGAGAATAGGGAAACTTCATAAAATAACACGTAGAATCCAAAATTGCAATAATATATAGGATGTTCCATTTAAAATAAGCAAGTTGATGGCGCCTTCCGGTATAACCGGAAGTGGTACGTGCGCGCCATTATTTTAGTTAAGAAGGACATTCCCGAAAACCCGGTATCCTAAATTTTCAAAATTCAAATCGAAGTAGTCTCTGAAATAATTCTAATGGGTCGTCACCGGGAGACACCCTGTATGCGTAATCATATTCTAGCCTCGCGAGGTTATTTTTACCTCGGCATTGCCTCAAAGTACAAAATAGCCACAAAGTAACACATTTACGTTGTTGCTAACATGCGCTGTCTAGCACCTCGCGTCTTATTTGCATAGTCCCTGACTGCCACATACCGCACAGATACCGCGAGCCTTCGGATTCGTACTTAATTCACACATACTCCTAATCGCTGCGGTATGGCACAATCCGAAGCCGGAGCGCTGTAATCAAAATTTTGCCGGCCTTCGCCAAGTGGCAATTATACAATACCGACCAGGTTAATTTATGTCAATGCGCTCATAGAGACCGAGTGGTAGGTATTTTTTACCGCCGAGAAAAATATATGAGATCATTGCGGAATATTAAGTACCAGCTGTGGTTTATAATTGATTAGCAATTAAGAAATTATTACCTACACTTTTTCCTGGTTATTACGAGGTACGTGATTTACTTAGATTGAAAGTAAACGCTGATATATTGCTCGGTATGTAGAAAATATTGCTCCGGGTACCTGTTAATTACCATTCACGATCGTGCGTGTATCTTATTCTGCTTCTATATTTAACTGGCCGTAGCAGAATAATGCCATTAGCGCTATTTTTCACGTGGGCAAAAAAGCGAAGTGTGCTGCAAGCAAAGGCAAAGCGTATATTGCGGAAATAGACTTTTCATTGTTGTGGACGAGATATTGGCTGTAGGTACAGAAAAATGGAAACTGTAACTGTAATTGAAAAAGCTTGGCACGTCAAGCAGTGCAAAATGTGACTTACAAATTTAAAACACAAAGTTAATAGTTATTTACACCATAAAGGAGGAAATATTATTTACCAGTTGAGAACGATTTTGCGCCCGAGCGGAGCGAGGGCTGGCAATAGAGTCCGAGACTGGTAAATTGTACTTAACTGCTGCGTGGTATATAACATTTTATCTGCCCCCACAGTTCTTTATGGTTCATGAAATAAAGATTTGGTTTTATTTTTTGACTTTTCTTAATCGATTCATTTTGACATTATTCGAAATCTTGCAAAGTCGCCTTGGTTGTTTGGATTTTGTCGTTTATAAACAAAGCTACATAAAAGTTGCAATTTTGCTGATTTTGAATTATTATTCCTAAATGAGTGATTCTCAAATAGAAAGTGCAGCAAATGTTGCCTGTAGTCTAGGAAAATTAGCATTTCACCTCGGAATTGGATAAAGAAGGTTCGATTTTGANCATTCATCAAAACTTGTGTGGTATGAACAGAATTCTGATTTTCAAAGTTTTTGACATAGTTGACTGTCAATATAGGTCAGCAGATCAAGCATTCTGCAGTTGATGAATAAAACCCATTGCCTGTGGGTTTTTCAAGCTTCTGTTGAGTGATCTGATGTCGTTGCACCCATAATCTGTCTGTCAAATGTCAATAGACGGACCAGCAACTGTCAAAAGACTATCAATACACTCTTAGTATACATAAGTTTTAATTAGACCAACAGATAGATCGATCGTCATTTAATCACGAATATAGTTAGTGATTAAAACAATCAGTGAATAAATCAAGGAATAGATGATGCAATCAATAAATAAATCATTAGGTAGATGGCATAATTATGCATATATTAACAAATAAATCAAAGAATTAGGAAATAACCTACCCATAGGTGAATTGTAGTCCCTCTGGATGAAAGATGACTGAATTGAATATCAATCAACATTCATCCAGAGCTCAAGCTCCAAAACAAGATGTTGACTGTCAAATGAACCTGAAAGTGGACATCCACTTCCATTGAGAAAATAGAGCTCTTGGCCACTCTACATTGATAGTTAATTGACAATTGATGACACTCCATAGCTTGGAAATCTGTACCTCAACCTTTCATACGCAGTCTCCTATGTCAAAAATTTTGAAAATCACAATTCTGTTCATACCACACTAGTCTGGTCTGATGAGAGCATTAGGTTACACAAAACAATACCAGAAAACCTGAAATATCGCACTCAAATGTGCGATATTTCAGGTGATTTGTGGAAAACCCTTGCTACAGAACTTTTTCAAACCCTGAAATTCATTTTCAGAACATCAAAATACATAGGAAAAACCGGGTCTGATCTAAAAAACAGAAACTTTTTTTTTGTCGGTCTGTGTAATTAAACACTTATAGAGTGAAAGTGAAGATGATACTGACCTTTCAGAGATAGTATTGCAGGTCCCGATAATTGTCCATCATCTGATGATGAACCAGGCAATATTGTAAATAAAATAATGAAAAATGAATTTAACAAAACAGTACAAAAGGTGGTACCTAATCACAATCAACAAACTGTTCGGGCTAAATCATAAATTATTTGGAAAAAAGGCATCTAATTTTCGATGATAAAGTACTAAAATTTGGTAACAGTTCATGTCTGTCGGAGCAATTGAGAAATGTATGAATACAATCAACATACAACTGTTGCCAACGACCAAGCAATCAGTTTGGTATTTGGCATATACTATTCATACCACTTTGCAGACATCATTTGCAGAACTGACTCAGGCCGCTACTAGTAGGAAATAATTGATTTTTGGACCCAAGTACTGTGGAGATTTTTGGTAAGTAACACAAAACCAATTTACTACAATTTCAGCCAATTTGACCGAACCCACTTTTTCATAAAGACCGTGGGTCCTTTGTGTCACAACAGCACGCCATCAATTGAAGCAGTATGATCCTTGAAACCCAACAACTGGTGTTTCAAATTGTTTATGTTTTGTGGCGCNGTGACATTGAGACAACTTGCTCCATGACATCCCGTACATACTTTTGTACAGTACAACCCGCTCTTCCGACAACTACATGGTGATGATGGAGCACAACCTTTCTGGCAATTGCAGAATAAAGTCTTCAGAATATTCTGGGGTGCTGGATCTTGGGTCACACGTTCGTCTTGTTTACTGTTTACACATTAAAACAAAAAGTTCCAAGTCCCGTCCACAGATGGCCAGTGCAAATTACTTATGACCATAAATTGAAAATGAAAAAACAAATGAAGATCAGTCGGAGTCTTTATGATCTTGAACTTTCTATATAAAACCACGTTCATCCCGTCCAAATCGGCTAGTCCTACTCCCGACCGCAGATATCAAGCCTAATTTGTTTATAACAATCAAATAAAAACCGATAAACAAATGAAGATCGGTGGGGGTCCGTTACAGTTAAAGTACAACTAATAAGAAGAAGAATGAGCTTTATCGCATCAAGATTCGCCGTTTCCACCCCACGTAATATCCAAAATTTGTTAATAATAATTGATTATTTATAAATAAACAAATTAGCACCGCATGAGACGTTGTTGACTTTGATGTACATGCAATTACGAAGAGAACGCACTTTGTCCCATCAAAATCAAACCTTCTTTATGCAATTCCGAGATTTGGCCCTATTTTCGTCTAATTTTCCTGGACTACTGCGACTTTTTATTATCCGAGAAGTCGAAAGTGTGCTAGGGACGAGCATATAGAAATTTCAAAGAATGGTGCCAAACAAACAAAAATAGTGGTGTTTTTGAAATGTCACTGCTAGCATATTTCACGGAGAAGTCAAGAACTTTAAAGTCACCGATGAGTTTGTGGAGTGAATACTCAATAATTAAGTCAACTATTTTCATAGAGGAGAACGTGGATATATCAAAATACCCCAAGCTGAGAGCATTTTTGAAACGTAAGAATGACGGCTATACACCTAAAAAGTTAAATGTTTTTACAAGAGAACAAGTCAACGATTTTCTCGTTCAGGCACCCAATAACACATATTTGCTGATGAAGGTAGTGACGGTCTTAGGCATTGCAGGAGCATGCCTTCTGCCGTCGTCCAAACTTACTTTGGACAACGTCAATTTCGAAAATTTAGATGACATTAATATTGTAGTTACAATTCTAGATTTTAAAAATGGTATGTCAGGTACGTTTACAATTACATTTTGTCTGGGTTCTGTTTCTCACCTGGAAATTTTCAAGAAATACATCAAGATTAGATTGGAAATTAAAACTGAAATTTCACGCTTTTTTATGCGCTATCAAACAGGTACATGTTGTAACTAACCTGTCGGAAAGAATACTCTTTCTATGATTCCTAATAAGATTGCACAGTTTTTGAAACTAGAACATCCTGAAACATATACAGGCCATTCATTCCGAAGAACATCGGCAACGTTACTGGCTACGGTTAAGAAAAGAAAAACATTCCATACTACAATTTTGCCCACACTGGACCAATAGGGATTTTCGTATACGAAGAAACAACCAATCTGTTTTTTTATGTAAATTGTATTTCAGATTAGTCAGCTTTAATTCAGATATTGTGACCTGTACTAGGTATATTTAAGACGTAAGAATATATTTTTTTAAAGATAAAACCTCAAGTTTAGTGAAACAAGAAACGATTCAATGGAGCAGCTGTAGCGGTTTTCGTATTGTCCCGTTTGTAATTTATTTATAATATATGTTATGAGTAAAGATAACGTATATACCTACCTATAAAACAGATAGCAAATGTGGGTGTAAGCAGTGCGTATATTTATATCAACATACTTACATAAAAATATTAATAGTGGAAATTTAAGATAACGCTACGATAACACTTAGATTTTTAATCTTATCAGTGAAATGTAGACTTATGTATTTTCTACTTGACATGAAGGCTTGATAACTCCGATATCAGTAGCGCAGCACATATAGGATTTTAACTGTGATATAAAGTAATAAAAATGCTATCTATCTCTTATTAACAACATTAAAAATTTAAAGTACAGCGTCGCTGATAGTACGGAAACGGTCGATTATCTCCTAAAGTAAGATACCTATCGAAAAAACAAAAGACACAAACGTTTTAGTTTTTTTTAATCTATTACAATAAAGAAAAATTAAGTATACAGGATGAATCATGACATAACAGAGTTGCTTTTTCTTTAATAGAACACCCTGTATATTATTCCATATTTCAATTCTTCTCGAAAATCTAAACAAAACTCATATAGCACATCGTGTACCTAAACTTAGTCGTTTTCGAGATATTGAACTTTGAAAATCATTTTCTTATACATTATACAAAAATATTTTAGGCCATTAAGTTTGTAGTACATTAAGTTACCTTTGAAAGTTTCTAGCTCCATAACAACGCCGTGTTGTTCTTGACCATGGTCGATATCCACTCCTAGAGCAGAAGAAGGAATTCTAGCACTGGTAGATCAGAATCCAGGTACGAGTGTGCGGAGAATATCAGCCGAGGTAGGAATTAGTGGTCCTCTTGTTTGGAGAATCCTTCACGAGCAACTGCTTTATCCATACCATGTGCAACGAGTACAGGCCTTAAATCCAATAAATGATCATCAAGCACGTTTGGTTTTTTGCCGCTGGTTTCTACGTCATGATGCTGAAGACCCTCGTTTTCTTGCAAACATTCTTTTTACTGATGAGGCCGGGTTCACAAGAAATGGAGTGTTTAATTTTCACAATACGCATATTTGGGCCGACGAAAATCCTCATGCTCTAATAGAATCTGGACATCAGGCACGTTTTTCATTAAACATTTGGATGGGTATTGTAGGTGACAGGTTTCTAGGTCCTGTTGTTTTACCAAACCGATTAACAGGCGCTGCTTACCTCAACTTTCTGCAGAACACACTGTATGAGTTTTTGGAAGACATTCCTTTGAATCAGAGGCAACAAATGTGGTTCCAGCATGATGGTGCTCCAGCTCATTTTTCCATGGCCGTTAGAGAGCATTTACACCAAACTTTTCCACATAGATGGGTAGGAAGGGCCGGACCTGTTTTATGGCCTCCAAGATCGCCTGATCTGAACCCTCTAGATTTCTTTGTTTGGGGATATTTGAAGACATTAGTGTATGGTACTCCTGTAAATAGCCTGGAAGAGCTGCAGCTACGGATTAATCAAAAGTGTCAAGAAATCCAAACCAAGGAGGGTGTTTTCGAAAGAGTTCGAATATCGTTGAGACGAAGATGTCGTGCCTGCTTGGAAATGGACGGAGGGCACTTTGAACATCTTCTGTAACTTTGTTTTTTGTTTGTCAAAAGCTTCCTTTGTTGGTTTATTCCTAATAAAATAAAATGTCTTTAAATCATAACATTACATTAATTATTATGAAGGAATTTTTATAGTGATTGTACAGTTATTACATTTAGTAACATTTATAAAATCTGGACAATTATCCCCCTCGCGTTTGCTATTTGTCACATTTTTCTCAAAATGAGTTGACCGCTCCATTTCAGTTACCGAAGACTCAATATTATCTGACTGATCCATTAAAACAACATGATGCGACGTACTACTAGAACCTGGAGTTGAAGTGTCATTGTAAAGAATCCTCTTGGCTATTTCATTTTTGTTACTTAAACTGTCAGCAACCTAACTTTCTGCAATTGTAGATGATTTCTACCCACCATATCTCTTGATTGCTAATACATCAACTCCTGTATTAACCAGTAACGTTGCCGATGTTCTTCGGAATGAATAGCCTTTATATGTTTCAGGATGTTCTAGTTTCAAAAATTGTGCAATCTTATTAGGAATCATAGAAAGGGTATTCTTGCCGACTGGTTGGTTGTAACATATACGTTCTTGATAGCGCATAAAAAGGCGTGAAATTTCAATTTTAATTTCCAATCTAATCTTGATAAATTTATTGAGAATCTCTAGGTGCGAAACAGAACCCAGACGAGAAGTAACCGTAAACGTACGTGACATACCATTTTTAGAATCTGGAATTGTAACTACAGTATTGTCATCAAAATTTTTGAAATTGACATTGTCCAAAGTAAGTTTGCATAACTCATCAGAACAGCATGCTCCTGCAATGCCTAAGACCATCATTACCTTCGTTAGGAAATATTTGTTATAGGATGCATGAACGAGAAAATCGTTGACTCGTTCCCTTGTAAAAACGTTTGACTTTTTAGGTGTACCTATAGCCGTCATTCTTACGTTTCAAAAATGGTCTCAGATTGGTCAAAAAATAAAACCTAATTTTTATTTCATGAACCATAAAGAACTGTGGGAACAGATAAAATGTTATACACCACGCAGCAGTTAAGTATAATTTACCAGTCTCGGACTCTATTGGCAGTCCTCGCTCCGCTCGGGCGCAAAATCGTCTTCGACTGGTAAATAATACTTACCTCCTTTATGCTGTAAACAACTATTAAAAANAAATATTAATAGTGGAAATTTAAGATAAAGCTACGATAACACTTAGATTTTTAATCTTATCAGTGAAATGTAGACTTATGTATTTTCTACTTGACATGAAGGCTTGATAACTCCGATATCAGTAGCGCAGCACATATAGGATTTTAGCTGTGATATAAAGTAATAAAAATGTTATCTTTTATTAACAACATTAAAAATTTAAAGTACAGCATCGCTGATATGTATGGAAACTGTCGATTATCTCCTAAAGTAAGATAACTGTCGAAAAATCATAGGACCAAACGTTTTAGGGTTTTTTAAATCTATTACAATAAAAAAAATTAAGTATGTATGCAGGATCAGTAGAAAAGTTATGACGAATCAAAGTTGCTTTTTCTTTAATGGAACACCCTGTATATTATTCCATATTTCAATTCTTCTGGAAATTTGATACAAAACTCATATAGCACATCATGTACCTAAACTTAACCGTTTTCGAGATTTCGAACTTTGAAAATCATTTTCTTATAAATTATACAAAAATATTTTAATCCATTAAGTTTATAGTCCGAGTTACGTTTGAAAGTTTCTAGCTCCATAACAACGCCGCGACGTTCTTTTGTCTAATAGTGATTATCTTGACAACGCATGTCAAAAATACATTTTCTCGCAAAAATGGCACGATTAAGTGAAACCGAGCGTATTGAAGTTTTAATGATCATACAGTATGGTGATCCTGTTGGCTATTTCATTTTTGTTACTTAAACTGTCAACAACATAACTTTCTGCAATTGTGGCTGATTTCTACCCACCAAATCACTTGATTGCTAATACATCAACTCCTGTATTAATCAGTAACGTTGCCGATGTTCTTCGGAATGAATGGCCTGTATATGTTTCAGGATGTTCTAGTTTCGAAAATTGTGCAATCTTATTAGGAATCATAGAAAGGGTATTCTTGCCGACTGACTGGTTGTAACATCTACCTGCTTGATAGCACATAAAAAGGCGTGAAATTTCAATTTTAATTTCCAATCTAATCTTGATAAACTTGAGAATCTCTAGGTGCAAAACAGAACCCAGACGAGAAGTAACCGTAAACGTAAGTGACATACCATTTTTAGAATCTGGAATTGTAATTACAGTATTGTCATCAAAATTTTTGAAATTGACGTTGTCCAAAGTAAGTTTTCATAACTCATCAGAAGGGCATGCTCCTGCAATGCCTAAGACCATCACTACCTTCATTAGGAAATATTTGTTATCGGGTGCCTGAACGAGAAAATCGTTGACTCGTTCCCTTGTAAAAACGTTTGACTTTTTAGGTGTACCTATAGCCGTCATTCTTACGTTTCAAAAATGGTCTCAGATTGGGGTATTTTGGCAGTTAAGTATATTTTACCAGTCTCGGACTCTA
This sequence comes from Anoplophora glabripennis, assembly GCF_000390285.2. Classification (NCBI taxonomy): domain Eukaryota; kingdom Metazoa; phylum Arthropoda; class Insecta; order Coleoptera; family Cerambycidae; genus Anoplophora; species Anoplophora glabripennis. Next base: position 190,113 of record NW_019416597.1, read on the forward strand.
TTGGCAGTCCTCGCTCCGCTCGGGCGCAAAATCGTCTTCGACTGGTAAATAATACTTACCTCCTTTATGCTGTAAACAACTATTAAAAACCATAAAACTTTTGTGTTTTATGATTTTTCGATAGCCGTCTTACTTTAGGAGATAATTCACCATTTCCATACATATCACCGACTATGTACATTAAAATACTTAGCACCTACACGAACCTTTCAATACAACCCTGTATGCTTTCTTAAATCGCGACGTCACAGCCAAAGGAGATAGAACGAAGTGACGAAACGAACAGATATCAAACTGGTATATTGACCGAATCCACGTAGCTACCTACCTATATCTATACATTTTACGCATATAAATAATGTTATCTGATATTCTGATTGATGATCTTATTTCCAAGTATATGTCTCAAGCTGAAGCGAAGTTGATTTATTGGTGGCTGTTCATAAATAAAAGTTGTGACACGTAAATTGTAATAGGAAACAGATTTTGCTTGATACATATCATAAGCTGAGTAAGATATCTAAAATGTGTCGTATTTGGGTCTAATTTTTTGAGCATCGGCATTACTTGGTTAACTGATCAGACACTTGTACTTTTACGCACAAATTTAATTGTAAAGTAATGTAAAAAAATATGTCCAGTTCTTAAGGAGGTATATCGGGGTCCGAGGGAAGTGAGGAGCGCAGGGGGGTCCTATGCTTTTCTTATGGGACTAATGCCCGCTGCCAATTTGAAAAAATTAAATTCTATTGAAATTATTTGCGACAAACATTATCTATATAGCAAAGAAATATATGACTAATTAACAACATAAAAATATATTTAAGTAGTTTTAAATTATATTTAATGAACGCATAAAGACTATGTAGATGTGGCAACAGCGCTAATAATTGACTAGCAGGTGTACACACTGCGAACCTACAGACCTCGGACATCGGAGATATTACGCGTCGAATTCGGGTAAAGATGCGTACGCGTTCAAAAATGTATTGTGTGTAAACTATGTACAATATAATTATTATATATAGCAAATATATCGTATTATCCTCGCGAAGATTTGTATCCTTTATTTTAAATCCGTAAATCATGTGAACTGGTAAAACAACGAGAAATATGTTAATTTAGTTCTAAAGAAATGAAATGACACTCGCGCCCATCTCTCGTCCAAGTCAAAGAAAATGTTGGATGCAATTTTGAAGGTTCTGTGATAGAAATTACATTATTACTCACTGTTCGTGTTTTTAATCTCTATTTTAGTAATGTTACAAAAGTTTTGCAACTATAACTAATTTTTTAGATATAAAGTTTGCTGAGAAATATTTATGTTCCTTTGTTATTCCGTACAAATGCTTTTATCTCAAGTATTACTAATTATATTAATCAAGTAAAGAAAACTTTATGTAACCCTAAATATTGCTGGGTAATGATTACGATGTTTTTATAAACCATTAAATATATTAAAAGGATTTATCAACTGTATTTTTTATTCCAATAAATATATCACAGCTTCCTAGTCTTTTTTAATTAATCTAGTTTTTTAAAAACATTACAAAAAATCATCTGTTGTGGATAATTTATTGTTGATAACAATGTACATGGGATTTAGGAAAAATGTATATGTTTGAAATCAATTTCGTTTTTATCAAGTCTTTCAAATGTATTCCCTCCTTGCTGTCAGCTGATTGCGACGTTGCCACATTAATCCTCAAGTCAGACAGAAATGCAATTATTGGTTTCTGTTTCCAATTAATACAGCTGTACTATGTTCAAAACCTTAGTTTTACATCAAAAATAAGATAATACTGTGTACTATCTATGGAAAAGTTTTGTTTTACAATTTCTACATTTTTTTCACAGTTATGGGCAAAAAAGAGCCGCACCGTCCATCTTCGCCATATAAACCTATGTTAAAATGAACAACTTTCAGCAACAATATCTCAAAATCTAGATTCAAAAAAATATGACGCACAGAGGGAGCACTGGGTAATACGCTATATAAATTTCAAGTACATATGTGCATTTGAATAAACCCGAATTACCTCCTTAATGGGCTTTCCCAAATTATTGAATAGGATCATCACCATTTTCGTAACGCCACTGGCGACCAGTGTGCAAAAAAAGCACCCGACACCAGTGATATAATTATTATGACGTGCATATTTATTTACTGTAAATACAAGTACTAAAATAAATACTTCGGGGCATGTGCCGAGCGAACTACATTAACGGTATTTCCGATGACTAATAGGTTCAAATCGAAATGAGTTATGTATTAGGCTTCAATTAATAATTTAATGGGCAATTTTTAATCGTTCATTGCCGAGGTAAGGAAAAACATTTAAGTGTTTACCCCGGTAATTACGAGGTACATGTGTAAAACATAAAGTTGTGACGGTTTAGGTATTTTAATGTATAAAACATTACTACAATTCTGCAAATAGATATATAGTACTAGGAACTAATGTTAGGATTATCGTGCGTCAGTGTAAGAAGTATTTTCCCCATAAAAAAATTGTAAAGTGTGTAACAGTGATCTGGGTTTACTTTTTAAGGACACAAGAAAAAAATTTTTACGATAACATGTAAAAAAGAATTGTCGTCAAGTAAATAATGTACCTTATGCGTATATAGTATCGTCGGTTGCAATTGTTAAATTGTAGATATTAATTTACATCGAGCGTAGGTTAAAGATTCTTCCTTTTCTTCAATAACCCTATTAATGAAGTGAAAATTATAACGGAACAGAGTAAAATTATTATTTAGAGAAAAATATCTTTGAAACTAAGATGCAGACGCAGAGTCAAATTAAAAAAAAATAACTACCTAAAATACATTAATTTCGCTATCACTACCTTAGTAGTTCAGTTCGTATTTACATGTATTACCTTACCGAGATTTCATAAATAATTGCAAGCCGCGTGACCCGCGAACTTAGGCAACCCAACATTGCAAGGCTGGTACTGTCAACTAGAATTCTCGTTTCATCGAATTAACGTCGGCCGTTTGTTTTCTGCTCGTTTATCATCCTGCTGACGTCTCAGGTGTAAAATCAACTTACATATTCCAATGGCCTAAATAATGATCAGACACGTGCGGTTGCGAAACTGTTGGTCTAAACGGAACGAATGACAATCCGAACTTCACATCGTATAGTAGTTTTCATTTCGTGCGTATCATTTGCGGCTTAGTTTTGTTATACGATTTTTTTTATATCAATGGTGACTTTAATGACACTTTGTTTAAGTAGTTAGTTAGTGACAATTGGTATATTATTAAACGAACTATGTGGTAGCTTTAAAATGGTGTAACCTGAGGGGTTATTTCTTTACTTATTTATCTACCGCTATGACCAGTATCACAACGACAGCTTCCCGAGATTCAGGGAATGCGCGATCCGTAGCAAAATTTGGAATGACTTTATCCCCGAGACTCTAAAACTAAGTAGACTGTTCAATGTTGAACCCAAGGAAAAACTACCTGTTTTTTCGGAGATCTCTCCTGAATTCGACACTTCGCTTCAACACGCCCATTTCTTGGGTCCAGACGTTTATGTTCTTATCTTACTAGCAGGAACCTGAAGATCGGGACGCTTTGGTATAACTGTACTATGTTAATCGTTATCTAATTGACTGGACTTACATTTATAGAAATAATTCTGTGACTAACTAAACTCGCAAGTAACCCTAACCTTCCTCTAGTGACTCCATGTAGTAATACAGGACGAATTAGTCAATCTCATTTAATCTATTCCAATAGCTTGGAAAATCCGCCTAAAAACTAGCTATTTGATCTATTATTATTTTTCTAACAACTTCTAACAACTTATTCTTGGAATTCTTACGTTCTTTGGAATGCATTTCTCGAGTTGTTTGAATTATCGATTTTTCTCTTTATACCAGATGCTCAACACATGGCCCCGACAGTCTAAGTGAAAAATATTGCTAAATTTCTCCAAAGGACGACGCTAAACCTACTTGAGAGCCCTTAACTTTCGATAATTAGTGCTGACTGAAATATTTTACTTTTTGGCCCATCCGTTCCGAGAACTAATAAATAAATTACCACGCGCCCCGGCTTTTGTTACAATGGTATCAGCTGGCAATATCGATGCAACTCCCATCCGGGTGTTGTTCAGTGGCGACGTAGTTTAAGTGCAACTTAAAAAACGATTACAAAAAATAATTTCAGATTAGTAGGTAATCTGGGGAATACATACTTACACCCCAAAAATATTGGCCCCTACTTAAAGTTGCACCCTGTATATTAAAAATTTTAATTATTATTTTTTAAACAATTTACACTTTTTATTAGTAACCATAATCGATATTTCTTGGTTTTATTATGCTGTTTTCTTACCGGTTCCATAACTTTTAACTGATTTGTGGTATTTCACAGATTTTAGTTATTACTTCTCAAAATGTTTGTCCCCCTTAGCCATGACATTTGCCCCAACCGCAGTAGCTGCTAATTTTATATTATTATGTCTTCCCCTGACATAAAAATTACCATACTGGTAGTTACGGGTTATATTTACGTTGTCTTCCTGATCTCTTCCTCACCTATTATATACTTTAGATTTAGAAGTCTGTAAAGTAGAATAGCAGTTATCGTAAATTATTTTCTTAATGGCAGATGAATGTAGTAGTAGCTACACAATCTTATCTGAAGCATTGTTGTCGAACTTACGAAGTTTTTATTTTATTTTTTTTTAAGAGTACCTAAATCAATTTTTTATTCATATAGTATGTAATTTTTTAAAACCAGATCTCGCACAATCTATTTGACCAAATATTGGCAAATCAGAAACGAGAAATGAAATCGAACACTTTTCAGTATCTCCGCTACCACAACTTTCATCCTAAGTAGTTAAAATCTGAGCTAGCTTACTAATAAATTTCAGTTACATGCAACTACCAAAAAATATCCATAAGACTTTATCTCAGAAAATTTTTTGACAGATTTAATTAATAGGTAGCAATTTTTTTCTCACATATGCAAAATTTTCCAGTTATGTAGTAAACTGACGTTTATAAATTTTGAGATGTCAACTGTCACTTGTTTTGACAACTAACACGTTCATAGCCAGCGAGATTGATATTAAAATATTGTTTCTAAACTTTTAAGGTTCAATGCTCGATAACCATGGAGAATTGAACCTATGTATACTATAACTTTTTTATACAGAATAACCTCAGGGATTTGTTCCTTAAGTCTGTTCAGTAGGTCATGCACCACCCTGTATATTAGTTTTGTCATTATGGTTTGTTGTAAGAAACAGTCGATTTGTTATTGTATTGGTACCTTGACGTGGCAATTTTTTTATACAATCCAAAATAAAAAAAGTGACTGAAAATCTAAACCCTCAAATTTTGATTTGCTTTTGGAAAATTATATTATCTCGCTTATCATTATTATAGCTGAGAATTACTGTTATTTTTTTTTTATAAAACAATAGCGGTAAGTATTTTTACTCAGATTTGAAGCTAACGAAAGACTTGTTATATTAAATTTATCAATGTTGCAAAACTTGAAAGAAATTATCTGCTATTCTTGTTCCTGCGTATAACTGATAACAAAAATTGACTTGAGTATTAGTTAATGCATAATTTAGTGCCGATTTTCGTGTCGACCCAGCAGAACTGTCCAAGATTTGGTCGGCTCGCGCGATATTCTATGCATTTGACGAAGGTGTATGCAAATCGAACAACGCTCGAAATTTTTAGCCAACGTAATTCGGCCAAGTGCAGTTATTGAACCGAATATATAACGTGTTTGAATGCAGATGACCCAAAAGTTTTTTTATTGATAAGTGCTGCCCGCGCATACTTATGTAGGAAGAAATTTTGACTCGGTGACACTTTACTCAAAGGCATAGGATAACTGTAACTAAGGCGACAGTATACAATTTAATAGATTTGCAAAAATGTTTTACGAGCTCGTAATAGTTCAGTCGATTAACATTTTCAGTCAAAGAAAACAGGAGAAAAAAGTGGGGTAACCTGGTACACCTCTGTGCTATTTATAAGTAGTTTGACGTGCTAAATCTGGTCCCCACAGGATTTGAATAAATAATAAATCGCTAAAAATTGTGGAAAAGCCGACTAATGGAAATCGGCAATATTTTAACCCTAACGCCTTAAACTTATTTTTAATAATGCTCTGAATACTAGTTGGTCTTCCTAACCCTCGATAATAGAATGAGTTGAGAAAAATCATCGAAAAAATACGAAAAATCGCTATAGAAAACCACTTACGAGTATATGGAAATTTGCACCAACTGGCTTCCCTTACAAGTATTTTGAAGCAACGTCGGAAATGACTGAGGCCCCAGTTTGACCATTTAAAATTCTGTACTCCCGTACCTAAATAGTTTTGAGCGAAAACTCAGCCACGTCACTCTCTCAATGTGTTTGTTGTTATGAAACGTTTATCCTTAAACATTTTCCTGATTTGAGGTCCGTCGAGGATGCTTTCTTCCACTTTTTTATCACTAAAGTTCGGAAATGACTAGTTGGAAACAATTTTTAATACCGTGACAAATTGTTTCATCAGACCAAGTTATATGGAGAGGAAGAAACAGCATTTTGAAAGGATCGATATTGTCTAACGTTGTGATTTTCTAGCTTGAGTGCTTCTCTTGCCGGCCAGTTTATTTTTTTTATTTTTGTAGTGATTGTTTTGCTGTCTACCATCCCATAGACACAAGAAGCAGGGGAATTTGGTAAATGCTGACTGCTGCGCTAAAATGATGATATGATTTTCAAATCACCACAAACTTGCCAATTATGCTCTGAATATTTAATTTTCTACAGAACGCATCTCATGTTTTCATAACTGTCTTTTAATGTGGTTCAGTATACAATAGAAATACAGGCGTATTTATTTCCATTGTACCGTCTTCAAGCTCTATTCTGAAGAGTCTACGAACAATTTCCGCTCTTCGGACTTGTAAACATTAGGTTTCAAATCATTCATCAAATCATGAACATCTGTATACAGTTCACCAAAGAGCCATCGACTACTTTATTGAAGAACTTTCGAAACCCCTTTTTTTCTATATGTACAAAAAATTGACTTCGTTCCTGGTGCTACCAATCATAGACCTTTCAGTCCCACAAAAATTCAGCCACATCTTTTGGGACCCCTATTTTTCTAATCAGACCATTCAACTCTTCCTGATCAAATAGTTCTAGATGGTTAGTTTTTGCCTGCCGGTACATATTGGTCCACACTTCCTTTTGTTTTACCTTATTCTGTTTCAGTTTCACTTTTTTCCTTTCCGCTTCAACATCGCCTCTGCGTCCGATTCCTCTGCTTTGGAGCTGACTCTAAAAGGAACATCATCCGTCGAAAAACTGACATTTATATCTTCTTCTTGTTCGTATCACTGAAGATAGTTTTATTGCTATGAAGATTTTTGTACACAAAACATAACGATATCTTCATCGTTGAACGAGATTATCTGGAAAACGGTTACTCCTAGTGGCTTGAATAAGGTATAACTGTTTTACATAAAAAAATGTAGTAGAATCTGTTGTCTTCATAGTTAAATCGATACACTAAGCCGCCATTTTAGACTAGGCGGTATCTGTTCTGGTTTGGGTGAATCGTATATCCAGGGAGATTTTTGGCTTTTTGGCTTTCAAATATGACTGGAAATGGAAATTTTTTTTATGCGCGTAAAAAAAACGTGGGCTTAACTTTTGGCGGCACAATATGTTAAAAAAATTCGAAAAATGTCATATTTTTCTTCCTATTTAATTATGTATCTTTTCAAGAGTTGATTTTAGGCGAAAATAGAAGAGGAACAAAATGTTTGTAATTAAATTTTACAAAATATGACTAGTCACAATTCGAATGAATCACGATTATTAATGTAAAAATCGAAAAATTCGTCAAAAATGCTTAAAAAACATTACTTTTTAGGGAATTCTTTTTGGGGTCTTTAAATTGGGTATAGGACCTTCATACTTGGCTCAAGAAAAGTTCATGTTATGTAGAATCATCACACCAAATTTCATCAAAATTGGTTCGATAAATTTTACATAATAATTTTGCAATCCAGATTTTGAAAAATAATTTGCAAATTTTCAAAATTTTGCACAGCAAAAACCAAGGTCCTTAGATACTTGAAAATTTAATCACATATAGAAGGGCTCTTAAGCTTTCAAACGCTTTTTGAAAAATTCGAATCCGTCAATTAGGAGAGCTCTGGCGCTTGTTTAAACATTGGTCGAATTTTTGTACTTATAAACAATTAGAACTTTGTGAATATTCAATCAAATCAAATTTTTTAAAGCAGGTTTTAAAAGTTCTTGGAAAGACGCTTCTTTAAAAAAAAACAGATCGATTGATCAATTAGTTACGTAGTTATAGCCGTCATTTACACTAAATGTACTGGGACATCCGGGCTAATTTTTCGAAAAATACCTTTGGTATTCCGAGTACTTACCAGGTCTAAGATTACAATACTTTTCTTCATTGGCAACCTACTTTAAAACGTGTTTAAAGTTATTTATGCAAGCGAGAAATTCAAGAAAATCGTACGGGTGGTGGTGGTGGGGGAAGCAGAGAGCGCGGCCGCTTCGGCCTGCTCGAAATTGAATCGGCGAGTTCAAAACCGCGACGCGCTTAAAAATTTTTAATATCTCAGCTTCTAGAGGTCCGATTTTGATGATTTTTTTTTAAATCGATGTCTCGCGATTTAAAAAAAACAATTAGCGTATTTTCAAATGCCTATCGTTAATAATTATTGGTCTTTCAACAGTTCGATAATTATTTATCTTTAAACTTCCTTTAATTATCAACTTTATTTTTTTATTGTATCAAAGGTAAGTGCATAAACTTATATACTGTTTATCAAAGATTAAAAACAAATTTATTTAAATATTCTAAAATTGTTTAAACAACAATTATTTTCAAAATATGTCGAAAATTAGTAATTAACTATTAATTTATTCATCATTTCTTTTGTGATTAAAGTATAATTCAAATATTATTTACTGTTTAAAATATAAGCAAATGAGAAATGAACTCATTATATTACAAAAATATAAAATTATAGTACAAAAATTCGATCAATGTTTAAACAAGCGCCAGAGCTCTCCTAATTGACGGATTCGAATTTTTCAAAAAGCGTTTGAAAGCTTGGGAGCCCTTCTATATGTGACTAAATTTTCAAGTATCTAAGGGCCTTGGTTTTTGCTGTGCAAAATTTTGAAAATTTGCAAATTTTTTTTCAAAATCTGGATTGCAAAATTATTATGCAAAATCTTACAAAAGTTTTTCTTAATCCGAGTATGAAGGTCCTCTACCGAACTTAAAGACCCCAAAAAAATTCCCTAAAAAGTAATGTTTTTTAACACCATTTTTGACGATTTTTTCGATTTTTACAATAATAATCATAATCACAATTCGATTTGTAACTACTTATATTTTGTAAAATTTAATTACAAACATTTTTTTCCACTTCCATTGTTACATAAAATCAACACTTGAAAAGATGCAGAATTAAATAGGAAGAAAAATATGACATTTTTCGAATTTTTTTAACATATTATGCCGCCAAAAGTTAAGCACACGTTTTTTTTTACGCGCATAGAAAAATTTTCATTTCTAGTGATATTTGAAAGCCAAAAAGCCAAAAATCTCCGTGGATATACGATTCACCCAAATACGGACTCTTTCAAACAGATCCCGTCTGGTCTATCTAGCGTAGGTGGTTTCACTAAGAGAGAACTATGCATGAATTTGAATTTTGAATTACGGGAAATAATAAAAGAAATAAGGCTTTGATACCCTGCATCTTGGTTACTATCAACTTTTGCATGAAGGTAACCGATTCTTTCTTTGCTCCGTACACATTTGTGTCATCGGTCGCTTTATGGGGCGTAACAAGGGATCATACCGTTACCGTTAGTCGGGTGGTAGGCACCACATCACGAGGCAGATTGCGTAGCACGTCACACAGAGTGTTCGAATATTATTACTCCACATATCCATTTAATGTGGAGTGTGGGAGTATTCTTATGGGAATGTGACCCGGCGACCTCTCACCGGGGCGTTCCCAGCATTGTGCCACCGGCCTTTCCGCGAGGGGGGCCGCGGGGGGACTAATTACCCCGTAATTGTAGCAGGAAGTTGAGAAATCACTGCCTTGGCTCGCCGTTTCTACCGCGGCGGCGTACGATCTTCGCGTTATTTTTTTTCTCGGTCGAATATGGGACAAATGATACGGCAGTTTCTGCGTGTGAGATGTATTAGCATAGGCAATAGAAACTGTCAGGTCGAGTGAGGACTGTATTAGTAGTGGAGTCAAGATAGATTTTGATTTCGCGAAAATTACTGGAAGAGAGAACTTTTCATTTTTCGCTTTGCTAAAGTTGTCAGAAACAACATATAAAAAGTTACCAACCGTAGAGTGTACTCTAAATTATTTATGTAACAAATTAGTTGCAAAATTACAGTTTTTGCAAAATATATAAAAAAATATATAATTTAAAAAAAATTTACTGAGCCATTCGAAAGAACAGGAAATTTTACAAGAAAAATGTTAATAAAGTTTTTTTCTAAAATGCGAATTGAAGGCTGTAGAATTTTTTTTCTAACGTACGAAAAAGAGACGAGTGGCCCCCAAGTATAGCTCTCGAAGAGCGCGCGGCCCCGAGCGCGCTACACTAAATTTGTTATAACTTTTGATCTAATTGATCAAATCGACCTCATAAAAATTTAAATGAAAGAAGAGTCATCCGGCTATCAAAATTTTATGTCTTTAAACTTGGGAAAAAAAAAATATATATAGTACGTGTACAAAGTTACGTCATTCTATAATTTTGTACAATAATAATAAAATAGCTGTCATTCTTTTAAATTTAAAATAAATATCTGTAACTTTCACATATTACTCTTCAAATGACGATTGAAACAGTGAGCGATATGGAAAAACTCTTAAAAATTTAATTTGAAAACTATTGCGCCCAACATATTCAATAATTTAAAAAAATCACAAATTTGACTTTTTAGGCCATACTTTATAGATCCAAAACTATAGTTGTAAATGTGATATTGAAACTTTATTTGAACACTTTTTAAAGCTTAAAATCTCCACTTTAAGATGGTGCATTTTATTTTTCTTAAAAAATTGGAATAACAGTTCAAAAAACAAAAAATAACAAAAAAATAAAAATATTTCATGAAAAATCCGTGAAATAGTTTAATAATGTATAAAAAAAATTTTTTTTTGGTTAATAAACCATCAAAGAATTAAGTTAAGACCTTAAAAAAGTAAATCCAGCGAAGTGGAAAATTTTTAAAAAAAGCCTGATTTCGAGTAAAACTTAAAAAACGAACTGAGAACGCATTTCGATATTCGAAAATAACGATTTTTAAAATTACATAGTGGGCTGCGATAGCAACTTTGACATTCTGAGCAGCTAGAAGAAAGAATAAATAATGATTTTCATCAGATTCAAGCAACAACAAATTTCGAATAATTTACATTTTCGTTACTAAGAAAATGTCAGGAAATGGAGGTATTTTTGAGCATTTACTCAAATAAAATCATTAAAATGATGACTGATGTTATTAATTTCTTTATTCGAATAAATAACTGAATGATTAGTGATTTATTTTCATGTGATTTAAGTAAAATTGTTTTCAGTTGGTTTTTTAAATTTTACTCGAAAATCAGGCTTCTTTCGGAAAACATAAGGGAGAATAGTAATTTGTAGAAAATTGAAAGACGAATCCGAAAATATCATGGTTGTTACCGTCAAGCAGTGGCGTACTATTTTATTTAGAAAAATATGCCATCGATACCCTTTATCTCCGTCACTGGAGCATGCAAATTTTAGGAAAAGCCCTCAGGTTTTGGACAATGTTTACATAAATACATGTGCCCAATTTCAAATTATTTCACTTAGTAGTTTTTAAATTATTTAAAAAAATTTAAAAAAATCCTCTCCTTAAAATACGAGGTTTAATTTTTCGTCACCATTTGTGAATTACCCTGTATAATGTTAATTGTTAGTTAACCGGGATTTTAGAGACAATTAAGGAAAGAGTTAAAGTTTTATTTCCAAAAAATTTTACATTGATAGTTCATGTAATAAACGCGCTAGCAGCAGTAAAAGTAACGTTAATATAATCAATCCCAGACAGAAATATTTAGTTGTACAACCTGCTTGTAGTACTTCCTGTTTTTTAATTTTTGGACCCTCCTAAATTCATCCTTTTAATCTATTTGTGCTGAGCATTATGAAATATGCCTTACATCCAAGTTTTTTTTTAATATTAGCTCGAAACTACTTGTAGAATAAATTTGAGATAAAATTAGAATTCTTCGCACCATATTTATTAAGGCTGAAAGTTTGAACAAAATGTGCCTGCTAATTTGACCTTTTTATTGATATCTACTACTTTTTGCTAAAGTTTGAAGGCAATGATATAATATGCTCTATATCTACTATAACTTGGGACACGTATAAGTAGGTACATTCCCAGAAATAAAAATGAAATTGTTTTCACCTCAAACCGATCTTGCAAATCGAGACGTTTGTTGCATCAATGGGTGTAACTCAAACCTATCGCAATGACCGTTGGCCACACATGAAGATGAGATGTTAATAACATACTATTAATCCATCGAATTGATATTCTCGTCAATTCTTCCATTGTTTTTCTCCGTCGAGATATATGTTCTTAAACTATAAACGTTTTGCACATATATATCATTTTTTAATGAAGGACATTTACATATTTATGGCTTTTCGAAGATTCTATTGATAATTTCCCACTGTTCAAGCAACATTTCTTTACACTTCATCTGTTCCACATGATTGTACACGAAAAAGCGTCAGTTTAGCTGATTTTATTTCAGGAAACGTAATTTTAATTACAAAATAGGCATGTACAATAGGATACAAGAAGTAGGGCGCTAGTTTTTGACCTAAGCATCAGAAAAAACCTAACCTTACTTTAGATTGGCAATATTTTAGTGTCCACAGCTGTATTTGTATATAGAAATTACTTTTGGGCATATTTGAAGTAATTGCATTTGCAGAACTGAGAAAAAGAACTCCACCCATAGGAAATATTTCGTACTTTTCGGGTCTTACAACGTCAGTTCTTATTTTTTATGTTTGCGACGCTTTAAAAAATTCTGCGTTTATTTTCCAGCACAAAATGACTTAAGCAGTAAAAGATAAGTTTTCGTGAATTAGTACTTCTAGTTAACAAGACGTAATACTTTGTAAATCATATTTTTTTATGTTCTCCTTCGCGGTTCGCATTCTACTTTTCAAATTGTGACATATTTATGCTAAAATCTTCTCTAGTAACCTTTACGATCGAACAGCTTTGCAAGCGCCGACCGTAGTTGAGTACAAGGTAAGAGGCAATCCTCTCGCAGATTTAAAAAGGAGAAAATTTATTCAGCGTTTTGAAATTATACGGCTTGTGTAAATCTCGTGCTGAGAGTGCTATTAACGGCCTGCGTTTCGCAACTAATTAAGGTTTTGTTCATGAAATCGAATCATTTACGAGCTTGAAGGTATACTGTTCGGACCAATGCTAGATTTGTCTGTGGTAATATGATTATAGGCCAGGAAATATAGAATTGATGCGACTTTTTGTTTCGGCAAGCTGAATTTATCACTATAGATGCTAAATACTATGTACAATAAAATATTAGTTTCCACAGTAATAAAAATGGGGATAATAGGCCGTGAACTTTGACAGTCTGTAACTCCGTTATTTTTCAACGAATCTTGACGATTTTTTTTTAACTTAAAGCTCTTTTCATAAGCTTTCCTAATATGTTATAATATATAACTATATCACGCTCGTGCGTCGTATATTTCATTTTGCAACTAAGGCTAAAAAATAAAAAAAAATTCCAGGTTGCAAATTTGAAATTTAAAAAAAAAAATAGATTTTAATATATTATGAAATCTACCCTGAAAAAAATTAGTGCGATTGTGGAAGATCCTCGGGATCGTCGAGACTAATAATTAGTTAATTTGTTTATAAGGCCATAACTTGTAAACTATTCAACTTACCGATTCCACATTTCGTGTGAGTTATTAGACAATGATAAAGAATGAGCGTATGCGATGCCAAAACGTTCTGGTAATAATAACGCAGTTTATAAATGTTTAATACAAAAGTCATAAACAAACTTCTTCTGTTTATAACTTTTAATCTAATCAATATTTTTTGACGATCGAGAGCTAGCTTTGTAGGTCTTTGGAAGACGAAAAAAAAGTACTTTACTGTTTTCTCGTGGAAATGAAAGAAAAAAAGGTTATAAGCGAAAAACGTGAATTTACGTAAAAATTATACAATTAGCCAGCCTGTAAACAATCTTCCCCCCATTTTTGTGACTGTGGAAACTAATATGTTATTGTACATAATATTTAGCATCTATAGTGATAAATTCAGCTTGCCGAAACAAAAAATCGCGTCCAACTCTATATTTCCTGGCCTAAAGTTTACTAATCTTTCTTCTGTTAGAGGAAATTCTATTAGGATAACGTTATCGATATAACTGTAAAGCTGCAACATTGTTTTTCCTACGTTCATAATAAACTTGCAGCATATCAACTTCTTCATTAAAATCATACAATTTGTTTTAAGTTAAACTTGAAAGGTGACAACAATTACAAAGCCTACTATTAGATATCATTTAGAAAATAAACTATAGTCAGATGCTGAAAGTTTTCTCATTTTTTCTCAAAATTTCGTTATGCAAAGGCATACAAATTTTATGTGTTTGGAAAGAAAAAAGGTTTATACAACCTCATATAAAAAAATATCGATGACGTTACCACTGATCTACAGTGTGACGAAAAAAAAAATTGTGGATCAGTATAAAGAAAATAACATCCCGTTTAAAAATATATATACTTTACAGGGTATCCAAAACATAGAATAAAGTGTCAGTAGTTTTGTAAAAAGAAGATAGATTTACAAATAACATTGCCCTTGAAAATAGCCAGTTGTCACTTGAATATGTTGTCCAGTAAACTCTAAATGTTAGTTAGCTATTAGTTCTTTAAAACCTTTTGTTTTATAGGAGGAAACCCACTTTATGGGAACAGAGCCTTTAGGAGCAACGAACTCATCCCTTCTAGTATGACATTTTTAATAACAGACCGCACATTAATTTTTTTCATCGGGCATTCCCGGAAAAATGACGTTCGCGTCCGGAACAAAAACGAATTAATCCAACGCCATCCGCATGTATTAGTCCAAAAATTATGCCGTACACGGGGCTTGTTTATCGGCTCCCTGTAATTATTATTACTTTTGTAATGTACAGCTCGTATACGCCATCAGAGTTATGGCATTGTTCGGCCAGTTCCAGTTGCACGTTATTACTTTATTAGTGGCAGCATCGACGGCTGGCAGTGTCACCGCAACGTAGGAGCATGTAAAAACGGCGATAACCGAATGCAAATGGTGTTATGGATGTGATGTTTTGACTGCCACGTGCAGTTTTATGTTGAAGAGGCGAAATCGGATTGTGTGGCTGTTGCATTTCAATCCAAAGTTATGGAAATAATGCAAATGGAAAAATAATTAAAACTACAGGGTGATCGAGAATGATTGACCGTGCCGCTTCATACTGTGCAAAACCGTACTTATCTTATCAACTTCGACGTCACCTGTTACAACATGAGTGTTTCACAATAATGAAAAAGTAATATTAACGGTCGGTAGAAGGAAGCACAAAAAAACAAGCGCTTAGGTAGGGAATTCTGGAAAGAAACCAAAATAGTNCTTTCTGCAGAACACACTGTATGAGTTTTTGGAAGACATTCCTTTGAATCAGAGGCAACAAATGTGGTTCCAGCATGATGGTGCTCCAGCTCATTTTTCCATGGCCGTTAGAGAGCATTTACACCAAACTTTTCCACATAGATGGGTAGGAAGGGCCGGACCTGTTTTATGGCCTCCAAGATCGCCTGATCTGAACCCTCTAGATTTCTTTGTTTGGGGATATTTGAAGACATTAGTGTATGGTACTCCTGTAAATAGCCTGGAAGAGCTGCAGCTACGGATTAATCAAAAGTGTCAAGAAATCCAAACCAAGGAGGGTGTTTTCGAAAGAGTTCGAATACCGTTGAGACGAAGATGTCGTGCCTGCTTGGAAATGGACGGAGGGCACTTTGAACATCTTCTGTAACTTTGTTTTTTGTTTGTTAAAAGCTTCCTTTGTTGGTTTATTCCTAATAAAATAAAAAATAAATTGAAAAACGAATAGTGGTCCATATCTCCGCAACCGTTACTTTGCGGACCCATGTTTATTTATAAGACTTTTCTGCTTATTTTGGTTCATACTATTACCTTCTGAAATATTTTACACTCTTTTTTTAACACCCTGTATTTTAGACAAGACTAAGCTCTCACACAGACATTTTTTCATCTTATACGTCAACAAATTTTTATTAGTATATAGCAATTTTAATCTGACGTAACATTCCTTGGTAACATTTGTGACATGGTCTACGAATTTCGAATTTTCATCAAAATATTCTCCTAAATTTTTTGCAGTGGTAACAAACGGAGTCAACTGACCATCAATGTTAACACGCATTTAGTACTTTACTGTGTTCTCGTGGAAATGAACGGAAAAAAGTTATAAGCGAAAAACGTGAATTTATGTAAAAATTATACAATTAACCACCCTGTAAACAATCTTCCCCCCATTTTTATGACTGCGGAAACTAATATGTTTATTGTACATAATATTTAGCATATGCAGTGATAAATTCAGCTTGCCGAAACTAAAAGTCGCGAAATGGTAATTTCCCAGCTTATTTTCCTGTCCTAATTATATGAATGGCGTGTTTTGTTTGCGAACTTGATTGTTAAAAATGTCAAATTGTTAAAATGCTAACGATGATAACGTCCACAACAAGCCGTTCTCGAATGTTTTTTTTCTATTAAATGAATATATTTTTATAAAGCACCTCGTGCGCATCGTCGTACTAATCGCTGCTAACGGACTATTTCCCGAAACCTAGAACGTCATCAATGGGAGAGAGAGAGATTAATTATTTCCAGGGCTTTTTGCCCCGGCGCGAGGCCGCGACTGAATCCACTTCCGGTTCGAGGTGGGTCCGGCCGGTCCGGAGTATTGAGCTGTGAAGATGAATCCAGGGCCGGCGGGGGGGAACGGGGGCGGGCGGCTCTCGAGCCGCCGCACCCCAGACAGGATGGGAGTTCCTCGTGACCCCCGGTGCCCCCATGCCTCCGAGGTCTCCAAAAGAACACGAGGGTGTGGCGATCCAAACCATTTCGTAATTCATGATTACACACACAAAACAACACGGCTTTTTATAATATTCAAAATAAATAAATTAAAAATGGGCGGGCCCGATGAATAAAGCTGGGGACGCTCGCCTTTTTGGGACTTATTTAGTGTCGCTGTGGACGCTAAGGAGTCGTTTCGATTAACGCTTTTGTACACAAAAAAAGTTATTCAGAAGAACTCGGAAGAAAATGTTCAGAAATGTGCTCCATTCTCGGTTCAATATGACTTACTCTTTTCGATGAGACTGATATACAGAGTAAACTTTAAGTGTATACAGAGTGGCAGGGCCGGATTGAGAAATAGTATCATCCAGGCAATTTCTAAGGAGCCCTTTCCTAATTTATCTAACCTGTTACATGAGCAGGAGTAATTCTGGAATTTTCTTTTGATATTTATAATAGAACAAAATTATATATACCTAAAAAATACAAATGTTTTATAAAAAATTACATTTTGATATGCCAAAAGTAGTTCTTTCGTGCAATATCAACATTTAGGAAACTTGTCTGTGTCTTTAAGATATAGTTGGGTTAGGTTAGGAAAAAAGATTTTTCCAGCCCAAAGAAGATACAACGAAATCGTCGATAAATTCGAATTTCGTATCCCAAAAAACTCCGGATACGAAATTTAACGAAATTAGCTCGAAGTAATTAAAAGATATTAAAAAAAACATTACTTCATTCAACATTTTTTCAACCTTGGCACCCTGTAATTATCAATTTTTGCACTAAGACAATTTTAGTTGAAACCGTACTATATCTGGTGAAGTGTTGTACAGACCCTTTAGAGGCAGCTTGTATTTTCCATAACTATATTTTTGGTATTAAGAACACTGACTTCATTTGATAGGATTTTTTTAAAAGAAAAATGTCAAATATTCTTGAAAATAACACATATTGAGGTAATTTGAAAAAATAAAAATTAAAATATTATATCAAATCACACACGTTTGCTATAAAATAAAATTATTAGGATATAAAACGTGTCACACAAAAACTGCACTCCCTCCCTTTTTAGACATGAAATTTTCACACCAAATAGACAAGTAAATGTAACATTTTCGAGATATAGGCTTAACTTATTGTTTTCCCCTTTATATGTTTAGACCATTGAAAAGAACGTTAAAAGACCTTAGTTTATATTATTAAGAAATTTAGTAAAAATGGCAAATGTTGATTAGGTAAGAAAACAATTCACATTAATGCTATATGTCAACACTTTTGATACTTTTGTTTCTAAATGTCTTCTTTTGTGAAAAGTTTTGGATATAATTTTGCTATATTAGTATTTCTTAATTCTATTCGCAAGGAGGCCACCTGAAGAAGCAATACTAATAAAGTGTAGAGTGGCTATTTTTACGTGTTGGGCTTTGTTAAGAATGATGATAGATTACATTATGTAACAATTTCATTATGACAGATATGTGTTTTTATATTAATAATACTTGGAACATATCATTTATTTTTAATTTTAATTTAGATAGTAGATTAGTATCAAATAATTTGTGTCCTTCAAATAGTATAATAGGAATGTATAGTCGGAAATAATGCTCTTAATTTTCTGACTAAGCCAGCGTTTCGGTCTTCTTTAAAATCTTCTGCAGGGCAATAAATAATAATAAAAAGATAGGTATATTACACGTAGAACATAAAAAGCAACATTTAAAAACACATTACGATATTTAAAAAAAGCAATACTCTTTTAGTGTGACGTCATGTATTTTGCCAACCTGCATCAAATCTGACCCTTGTGTACTATTTACATAGATACTTCAAATTAATTTATTTTTACAAGGATTTGGAAGTATTTATGAACAACCAACACGTGTTTTGTAAAATAGATACACTAATGTGCTTAAAACGATATGAAAGAATATTCCTAAATTTAAATGAAATAAAAATTTAACATTAGCCGTGTTATTCCTAATGATCATGGTTGGAAAGAATGTAGCCTCATACGCAGATGAGCTCTTGTTGATATGTTATCGCTGTCATCATTAGCGTATTTTATCTTCTCTTGGTGTTGTACCGTGTCAATGTATATATCGAGTGTTTTTTTTTCAAGTGGTTTATTATAGACGTACTCTTAACCATAACCAAACTTTTCTTGAATGATATCCTGTCGCTTACAAGAAATTATCTTTAATGCGCATGCTCAGTTACATTGATATAATTTATAATTTAATAATTACTATAAAAGTCAATATTTTTCTATAAATTTAAATATATAAATTCTATAATTCTTTAAGTTTGTCACTTCGAGATTGAAACTTCTTAAATATTTCTAATATTGCCACAATATCGCGATATTTAAAGTCAGGACAAATAAGCCATTTTTTGGTACTTATGTCCAAAGTACATAAGGTCAAAAATCGATCTAGTAAAAATATTGAGAAATTCTTCATGATAACGTACACTGTGAGGTTGCCTATNCCAATACTAAATAAATCTCATGGGCAACTGAAAAAATATCTATACATTTTTAACATTTTTCTTCATTTAGGCAAATAATAAGTATCTATTATTATATATGGCTGAAAAGGTAAAAAAAAATGCTATTCAACGGGATGACCAAATATAGGGTATTCTATTTAAAAAAACTATGTTTATGTAATATCGGAAAAACTGTTCGATTTGTAAAAAATCTGAGTACGTCACTGGCTTTCTAATAGAAAATAGAACAGATAATATCCACACTTTTTTCTTCTAAACTGAATGACAACGGATATAGAGATGTTAATGAAAATGAGCCATATTTCAAAAAAACCCTGTATATCTAAAACTAATCAAGTTAGCCAAGATCTTTTGGGACCAGCGAAGTAAACTCAAAAAAAGAGGACGGGACATCGATATCAGATTTTTTGTATCTATCACCGTTTTGGCTGTACCCTATAAAACTATCGAAAATCAACCACCCTGTTACAGACCCTTTATAGACCTTATATTTTCCATACCTATATTTTTGGTATTAAGAACAGTGACTTCATTTGATAGGATTTGTTTAAACGAAAAATGTCAAATATTCTTGAAAATAACACATATTGAGGTAATTTGAAAAAATAAAAATTAAAATATTATATCAAATCACACACGTTTGCTATAAAATAAAATTATTAGGATATAAAATGTGTCACACAAAAACTGCACTCCCTCCCTTTTTAGACATGAAATTTTCACACCAAATAGACAAGTAAATGTAACATTTTCGAGATATAGGCTTAACTTATTGTTTTCCCCTTTATATGTTTAGACCATTGAAAAGAACGTTAAAAGACCTTAGTTTATATTATTAAGAAATTTAGTAAAAATGGCAAATGTTGATTAGGTAAGAAAACAATTCACATTAATGCTATATGTCAACACTTTTGATACTTTTGTTTCTAAATGTCTTCTTTTGTGAAAAGTTTTGGATATAATTTTGCTATATTAGTATTTCTTAATTCTATTCGCAAGGAGGCTATCTGAAGAAGCAGTACTAATAAAGTGTAGAGTGGCTATTTTTACGTGTTGGGCTTTGTTAAGAATGATGATAGATTACATTATGTAACAATTTCATTATGACAGATATGTGTTTTTATATTAATAATACTTGGAACATATCATTTATTTTTAATTTTAATTTAGATAGTAGATTAGTATCAAATAATTTGTGTCCTTCAAATAGTATAATAGGAATGTATAGTCGGAAATAATGCTCTTAATTTTCTGACTAAGCCAGCGTTTCGGTCTTCTTTAGAATCTTCTGCAGGGTTATAAATAATAATAAAAAGATAGGTATATTACACGTAGAACATAAAAAGCAACATTTAAAAACACATTACGATATTTAAAAAAAGCAATAGACTCTTCTAGTGTGACGTCATGTATTTTGGCACCCCGCAGCGAATCTGACCCTTGTGTACTATTTACATAGATACTTCAAATTAATTTATTTTTACAAGGATTTGGAAGTATTTAAGAACAACCAACACGTGTTTTGTAAAATAGATACACTAATGTGCTAAAAACGATATGAAATAATATTCCTAAATTTAAATGAAATAAAAATTTAACATTAGCCGTGTTATTCCTATTGATCATGCTTGGAAAGAATGTAGCCTCATACGCAGATGAGCTCTTGTTGATATGTTATCGCTGTCATCATTAGCGTATTTTATCTTCTCTTGGTGTTGTACCGTGTCAATGTATATATCGAGTGTTTTTTTTTCAAGTGGTTTATTATAGACGTACTCTTAACCATAACCAAACTTTTCTTGAATGATATCCTGTCGCTTACAAGAAATTATCTTTAATGCGCATGCTCAGTTACATTGATATAATTTATAATTTAATAATTACTATAAAAGTCAATATTTTTCTATAAATTTAAATATATAAATTCTATAATTCTTTAAGTTTGTCACTTCGAGATTGAAACTTCTTAAATATTTCTAATATTGCCACAATATCGCGATATTTAAAGTCAGGACAAATAAGCCATTTTTTGGTACTTATGTCCAAAGTACATAAGGTCAAAAATCGATCTAGTAAAAATATTGAGAAATTCTTCATGATAACGTACACTGTGAGGTTGCCTATTATTTGGCGGAATAAAAGGAAATAGTGATACGCAAAAACACACCGACACGGTCCAATTCCAGATACGAACTGAATTGCGTAATGCTGGACAGCTTAGTACCGCCCCGTTGTCACACTGCTCGATATGAATCTTTATCGAATTTTTAAAATTTATTACAACGCTAATTATTTTTTAGAATATAAGCAAAAAGAAGTTAAAAAAGTGATAAACGTTGTATTTTATGGTATTCTATGCGTGCTGTTATGTCAATATTCCTTAATTAATCGAACTCTTGGACATCAAGTTGGAGATTTCGACAATTTTTTTCTCGGAAATGGTTGAGTTTAGGACTCATGTCATATAAGGATTTTTTTTTTGGATTTTAATATATTCTATCGCCTATTAAAATTAAGGTAGTCAAACTTATAACACCCTGTATACGCTTATATGTTTCCTACTCCAATTTACCATTAACTAATTTTTTATAAATATTTTTATGCAAAAAACGCATTTTTTTTAGTTTTTTGCTTATACAATTTAAACTAAAGAAGCAATCTGAATGCTACAGACAATTTGTAGAGAATCGAAATACGAGACGTCGAAAATCTGGAAAAATCGGAAAATCTAGGAAAATTTTTTTTAATTCATTACTCCCGCCATTTTTTAAATTGTAGAGCTTACCCTGTGCACAAAAGTAGTGAATAATATGTACTTTAAGTGTGCAAAAAGCAGGTGCTGTCGGATCATTAGTTTCGGCACAATCACAATTTGAATATTTTGGTTTTTATATGATGGCACAATCCATTTGCTAATAGTATTTTTCTCAAAAAATCACTGATTTAATGCTTCTGTTGAATGGCCTACTATGACAGTGGTTTTATCTTACTAGGAAAGAAGGTTGCTACTTTGTTTTCTCTCTTTTTTTTTAATAACTATGTTTTTCATCCTTGTTTTTTGTTATGTAGGTTTCTTCAACAATTTAATTAATAATTTTAATGTTTCCTTTTAATATTGTAATTAGTTTTTAAATATTGTGTTTAAAATTAAGTTCTGTATCTTTTTATTAATATTCATAGCCCTGAAGATTTTAACGATTTTTACCTTCTGCATTTTTATAACATATTTAACTGTTTTAATAATTAAATCTCAAACATTTTAACAATTTAACATAAACGATTTTATCAACCTATATTTTTTAACACATCATTTTAGTGCAGAGTTATTATTGGATTAATCGTTTCTGTAAATCTATTATTTTTTACTGGGGCATTTTACTGAAACTATGTAAGGATGCTTTTTGTAGTAAAATAAAACGAAAACCAGATCTATAGGCACCTTGTATATGCTTTGTGCTGTCAAAAATGACGGTGTGCGACAAAAAAGACGTGATTGCGCTAGTCAACAAAAAAACCTCAACAAGTATGTGTACAAAGTATGCTCCTAGGAATGCAAATCGCAACAGGAAATCGAGCTTTTAGTACTTCCCATCGAGGGAACGCGAAAAGCCAACGCCATAAAAACCCCGTGCCGCGACATGGGTGAACGCCGTCCTCGTGGGTGGATATACGTCTGACGCTTCCCAGAAAAAATACTTTTAAAAATTGCGGCGCGCGAGCGGGCGTTAAACCCGAAACAGTTATACCACTTAGGCGAGAATAAGAGAGTAAAATTGAGAGAAATCAAATGACAAACTTTACACCCTGCAATCAGAGTGTGAGTGTGTGTGCGGTGATGTATGGTCAATGGGCCGGCCGTCGGGCCCTAATAACAGAGCGGTGTAATAATACGTCTCGCGGGCAGTGCCAGTGTTAGCTTTGCGAGCGCTCGCCGAGCTCGAGAGGTCCGTGCCGCGGAGAAGCCGATTCCACCGCTAATATGTGTCAATTCGCGGGGCACCGCTCGCCAGGCAAAAACGCACTAAAGGATTTGTTCAGCGACTACTTCACGTAGTACCTAAGGAACTAAAGTGTATATTTTATTGTAATCAAAAGCATTTTCATCACTATTACATTCAATAACACTTTAGTCCTTGTACAACTAGGAACTAAACTGCGTATTTTAATTAACGAATTACTATTAAGACACTTTAGTTTTGTTGGACACACTTCATTGATTTGGTAAATATCGACCCATGGACTAAAGTGCATAATTTAATCGGTCAAATCAACTAAACAGCACTTTTTAGTTGTTTTAAAATATACTTTATTTGTGAAAAATTATAAAATTAAGACACTTTAGTTCTGTTGGATATACTTCATTGATTTCGTAAATATCCACCCATGGACTAAAGTGCATCATTTAAGCGATTAAATCAACTAAACCGCACTTTAGTTATTTTGAAATATACTTTATTGGTGAAAAATTATAAAATTAAGACACTTTAGTTCTGTTGGATATACTTAATTAATTTCGTAAATATCAACCTATGGACTATAGTGGATCATTTAATAGGTAAAATCAACTAAACAGCACTTTAGTTGTTTTAAAATATACTTTATTTGTGTAAAAATATAAAATTAAGATACTTTAGTTCTGTTGGATACACTTCAGTGATTTCGTAAATATTCACCCATGGACTATAGTGCATCATTTAATCGGTCAAATCAACTAAACAGCACTTTAGTTGCTTTAAAATATACTTTATTTGTGAAAAATTATAAAATTAAGACACTTTAGTTCTGTTGGATATACTTAATTGGTTTCGTAAATATCGACCCGTGGACTATAGTGCATCATTTAATCGGTCAAATCAACTAAACAGCACTTTAGTTGTTTTAAAATATACTTTATTAGTGAAAAATTATAAAATTAAGACACTTTAGTTCTGTTGGATATACTTAATTGGTTTCGTAAATATCGACCCATGGACTATAGTGCATCATTTAATCGGTCAAATCAACTAAACAGCACTTTAGTTGTTTTAAAATATACTTTATTTGTGAAAAATTATAAAATTAAGACACTTTAGTTCTGTTGGATATACTTAATTGGTTTCGTAAATATCGACCCATGGACTATAGTGCATCATTTAATCGGTCAAATCAACTAAACAGCACATTAGTTGTTTTAAAATATACTTTATTTGTGAAAAATTATAAAATTAAGACACTTTAGTTCTGTTGGATATACTTAATTGGTTTCGTAAATATCGACCCGTGGACTATAGTGCATCATTTAATCGGTCAAATCAACTAAACAGCACTTTAGTTGTTTTAAAATATACTTTATTAGTGAAAAATTATAAAATTAAGACACTTTAGTTCTGTTGGATATACTTAATTGGTTTCGTAAATATCGACCCATGGACTATAGTGCATCATTTAATCGGTCAAATCAACTAAACAGCACTTTAGTTGTTTTAAAATATACTTTATTTGTGAAAAATTATAAAATTAAGACACTTTAGTTGTGTTGGATATACTTAATTGATTTCGTAAATATCGACCCGTGGACTATAATGCATCATTTAATCGGTCAAATCAACTAAACAGCACTTTAGTTGTTTTAAAATAAACTTTATTTGTAACAAATTATAAAATTAAGACACTTTAGTTCTGTGGCATATACTTCATTGATTTCGTAAATATCCACCCATACAAAAGTGCATCTTTTAATCGGTCGAATCAACTAAACAGCACTTTAGTTGTTTTAACATATTTTTTATTTTATTGAGAATCCATTGATCAATATACAATTTGTCGACTACTTAAACAGAATGTCGTACACTTAGGGATCCAAATGCGTATTTTAACACAGACACTTTAGTCCTTCATTTATTGCGAATGTCAAAATACGTTCGTTGATCACTTAAATACAATGTTGCACACCTATGGACTAAAGTGAATGTTTTAACCGGTAATTAAAACTAAAAAACACTTTAGTTCTGCGACATATATTCATTGACCTCTTACTTTCAATGGTGTATACCTATGGACTATAGTGTGTACAACTTTCAATTGATTCTTAAAATTAAAAAGTTATGTGACGTATAATACCGTCATAGAACTATATTTTTTGCAAATATGTTGATAGAACCATATTCGTTGACCACTTAAATGCAATGGAGTACACATATCGACTAAAGTGCATTCTTTAATTATTAAAATATAGAAGCACTTTAGTTTTGTTAGCATATACTTTATTTTTTGTAAATCCAGTTTTTAAATTAATTAGTTAATTAAATACTTTAGTCTCGTGGTACATACAGGGTGTCTGTAAATAAGTACGAAATACATTTTTTAGGAAAAAAAATCATATAAACCTAGGTCGAAATATGTTTTGTTTCCGAGGTACAGTGTTTAAATTTTAATTTTTTATTTATTTTTATTAATTATTTCAACGAGTATTAAAGATATTGACTCGAAATTTGAAAAAAACGTTTTGGAGAGATAAATGTGCATTTTGTGGGGTAATTCGTATATTCCTTCTTGCACCAGTGGCGTTCGTGCAAGAATGCCATAACCTTTTTTAATAAAAAAATGGTACGCCACTGACTTGTTATCCGCTATCAATTCTGAATGAAATTGGTCTCTTCAATTTTTTTCGTAAGATGCACCGTTGTTGAGGAAAAAAATAAAACATATTTTATTGTAGGTTTTGTTAATATTTTTTCTAAAGGTGCAAGTAGAAATATTCGGATCATCCCAAAACATGCACATTTATCCCTCCAAAGCATTTTTCAAATTTCGTGTCAATATCTTTGAAACTCTTTGAAATAATTAATGAAATTAAATAAAAAATTAAAATTGAAGCACTCTGTATCTCGGAAACGAAGCATATTTCGACCTACGTTTACATAAACTTTTTTTACAAAATAACTTCGGCAACTACCCCCTAAAATACTTCGCACTTATTTGCAAACACACTGCAAATATTGAACAGTGTAATTAAAATAATACAACTCAGCATGGTAGTAGAAATACGTGTACATAACTTTTTATATGGATATATAAAGTTCCCACAATATCCTCTTCAGGAAAAGGTTCACATGAAATACCAATTGCAACGGAAAAGCAGGAAGGTTTGGAGAATTGATACGACCAAATGCATATCTTTAATCACACACAAATATTCGTTTGTTTTCGTTAGACGGATTAAAAGAAAATTTAAAGCCTTGCGGATTAAAGTTTGCTCCACGAAATTGGAGATTAAAATAGCACTTTAATCCGCAGCATACAAATAATGAATTATGTGTTTCCGCTAATGGGAAAACTCCAGGCACATTTTTGATGTAGTGATTATTTATTAGACTCATTAATTATAGTTTGCTGGCTAACCATTTGTCAACACTCTATTAATTTGCATTTTTATGTTTATGTTTTGTTACCGGTGTACCCGATGTCCAACGAATGTTGTATTTGAAGAATTATTCTGAAATATTAATCCAAATTAATCACTCTACTTTTGTACCTCTATTAATACCTCTATTAATGTACCTCTATTACCTATTCTCTATTACATCTATTACCTATTAATGTACCTCTATTACCTCTATTAATGTACCTCTACTAATTTTAAGCTGTTTAAACCAGTTGAATTTGCTTATTAAACTGTGGTATTACGTAAAAGATGTATTGATGCACTACAAATTTCGTGTGACCCCCTAGGACTACAATTTACGTGCCGTCACTGTCCGAATCTGCGTGTCTCCTTCGACATAAGCTGTTAAACCCCTTTATGCTCAATTAGAGGACACAGCGTGCCCATAATTATCGACTAGATATCCACTATCCCATTCAAGGTTTCTCTGATAGAGGCGTAAGGAATAAACTTAATCGATTTCATACACGATGATTTCGCAAATTGCATGTCCCTTTTTTTCTGGCTGACCTTAAGGAACCTTGAATTAGATTCTTTAGACGTGAATCCTGTACATGCTTCGCAATTGGGTAATTTCCAATGCTATGAACGGCGACGCAAGACGGGTAAATTACTCAGACAGGATTTATAGGTGTTACCGAATTCGATCTGTGACGATCAAAATATATTTTTTTTGGAATTTCGAAGTAGGTTTCTCTTTCGGTTATTATAAAATATAATTGCTAAAAAGTAAAACAAAACAAAAAGTATTTCCAAATATTTCTTGTGGACACTACATCAAGTTGAAATAAGATAAACTTACTTTCTTTCTCTGTATTCGAGTATTTTGTCACCTGTGAAAAAATTAAAAATTGTTGGGTTGTTTTTATGAAACTATTCTTGCCTGGCCCAAAATATCACAATGAAAAAGTTTCGGGTAATAATTTCTCTCAACATTAGTCTTTTCATCATTTTCTAAAATATCGTAAAAAGTATTTTTTACGCACTTTTTTCAAATTACTGTCCAGGATGAAAAAAAATTAAAAATTTCTTCGAAAAACCATACTAGATCCTTGTAGAGAATATCCTAATAGATCAACGACAGCTTTTAAGGAATTTTGAATGGCATGCTGCGATATATCTTGAACGACCATCCTAATTTAGATCTTCCAACTTTTGTAACGACTGAGATTTGGTCTTGTAGAAAAAGATTTTAAATGATCCCAAAAGGAAATAGTCTAATGGACTTAAATCTGCCGATCGCGGTGCCCATTCAATATATCCTCTTCGCCCTATCCATCTCTATGGAGATACATTATTTAGGTACCGACGCACATCAACTCCATAATGAGGCGGAGTTTCATCTTCTTGGTACCAAATATGGTTTGAGAGTAGTTCAGGATTTGCTTGGTTTGTAAATAAACGAATCAATGCTGGAACAATTTGCTCGCGCAAAAATTATAAATATCGATTAGAGTTCAAATTTTCTATAAGAAAGAATGGGCCTATGATGTATCCTCTGATTATGCCCATCTATACATTTAATTTCTGAGGATATTGAGTGTGATTTTCTCCTATCCAATGTGTATTTTGATCACTTCAGTAACGACAGTTATATCGATTTACAAAACCGTTCAAGCTGAATGTTGATTCATTGGAGAAAAGTATATTATTGACAAAGTTTCCGTTATTATCAATGTTGTTAATCATTTCCTCACAAAATTGTATCCTTCTATTCTATCAGGGTCATCCTCATTTAATTCTTGTACTAAAAATACTGTATACGGATTTATTTTTGACAATATCCTTCGTACTGATCTCTCGCTAATATTGTGATATAAGGCTATTTGAGGCACTGAAGTTTTTGGTTCTTTTTGTAGATTGAGAAGAACATCTAGTGACTTATCTTCATTTGTAGCTGATTTACGTGCGCTGGATTTTGGAAGATTTTTAACACTTCCCGTTTCATGAAACTTTTTCACAACTCTTGAAACTGTTGATTTTGAAATAAGGGAATTTCTTTCAGGGAAAGTTGTATTACAAATATTCCATGCATCTTGCAAAGATCTCTTCCTGTCTCCAAGACCATCATCAACAACGCTCACTTAGTTCATCCATAACTTGAAGTTTGAACATCACTCTTAATAACTATCTGTCACTACTGACTGCATCTGACAGGAATAGATGATTTGATTTATTTTACACACAATTCCCAAAAACGATAGCAAGCCCGATTACTTTTTCAGGAAGCCGTGACAAAAAATGTAAACAGCCAACTCTTTATTTTATTGGTTTATTAAACATTTAAAAAACAATAAATCACAGACCCACCAAATATATCATTGTAATCGGTGAAAATATGTCTTTCCAAAAATGTTAAAATAAACAGAACGGTCTATTTAAAAAAACTGACGAAAACTCCATATCTCTAAAAATAAAGTACAAATTAAAGTACGTGATTGAAAAAAATAAAATATACAAAAATTTTTGTTAAAGGTATTTTTTTAATCAAACGAATGGTTCACCCTATATACAGGTGTTCCGACACATTTGTCCAACTCTGTATAGGCTGTTCCATTTAAGAAAACAGTAGGTTGGTCGTCGAACGCAATAGTCAATTGTTTTCTTTGACGCTGCAAAAAAATGTTCTTCCTTCAATTTTTTTCTAGATAGAAAGATAAAAAATATAAGGGAGTAGAATGTACATATGCTCGCAAAAAGAAATCTTGATTCAAATGTATAACAATCGATTTTAAGGTATCGCATGCAAGAAAATATTTTCTTCTTTCAAGAAAATTATTTATTTATTTAAAAACTTTAAATTTCTACCCAGAAATATAATTTCTTACTTTAAAAATAGTCAGCATTTAATAAAATAATAATAATAAATATTTGATACTTACGGTTAAACGAATTTTATTCTTAATTTTCTGATCTACATAAATTTTCTAGAAACATGTTTTGTATTGTATATTAATGTATCGTTTATTTAATACAAAATTGAATAGTTTTGGTCAAACGATTGTATATGTATGTATATACTTATTTTGAGAATGTATTTGGATATTAAATATTTCTCAATTCTCAGTATCTGAGTAATAAAAAATATTTTATTTCAAACTCGCATCACAACATCTAGTACAACAGCTAGGATCGTTCGTAAGTTTAACCAACCAGACATAGCTCGGTTTGGGACTCATTGATGGTATCATTACTCACAACAAGATGTGTATACGCAGAGCGTAAGTGTAGTACTTTCCATTTACGCCATTCTGTGACCTACAATTTTCTTTCAAGAAAACATAAGTTTGATTATAATATGCTACATTTGTCTTGAATAATTCCTAGATTAATAATAAATTTTAAATATATACATATATTTTAAGAAACTGGTAGTTTTGAAACAAACGTTTGCAGTTTATGGTAAGAGATATTGTAGCTAAAGTCCGAGATAATAAATTTCAAAACTATAAAAGATTTGAATTAAATTATAAATTTACCAATAATATATTCTAAGAAAAATTATAGATTACAGCAAATATTTCACATAGTTTGACGAAAGTATATACAT
Organism: Anoplophora glabripennis; assembly: GCF_000390285.2. Lineage (NCBI taxonomy): Eukaryota > Metazoa > Arthropoda > Insecta > Coleoptera > Cerambycidae > Anoplophora > Anoplophora glabripennis. Next base: position 220,856 of record NW_019416597.1, read on the forward strand.
TTGAATAGAATGAAATAACATTTACGGCAAATAATTCCATTTAAAACTATCTGCTCATTTGATCCAAATACTTTTTTTTCAGTGTAAATGGACAGGCTTAAAAAAATAAATATTTGTAATTTAGAAAATTGACTCACTGGATTATAGTCGCAGTTAGTCAGTATACATTTAAAATTCACCCTGTATATTTATTCATTACAATTATTGGAAACACCTCAGAAATGCCACTTCTCTCTTTTTTTTAAGCTAAACTGTTTTGAAAACTCGAAAGATAGTTAAAACGAAAAGATATTTGGAAAAACACGAAGTTATAACTCATTCGCGAACGTAATGGATACGAGAGGGTGAATGCCGTAAATCCTCGCTGCTAGCCGGTGTCTTCGGACTAAGAGCGGTTGCCGGAGCCGACCGGCAGCATTTAAGTAGTCATCAGGAGAACATTTCACACTTGGAAACTGATTATCGGTACAAGTTAAAGGATGAGGCAATCAATCATTCAATTCAATAATTAAAGTTACCTTTTAGCCTGAGAAACAGCTAATAAGTATACTTTCGGAGTTTTCTAGCGAACGTTTATAGCTAAACCACTCGGGGTTTATGCCTAAAAATGTTTTATTGGCGTCTACGGAACACGGTGCTGTTTATACGATAAGCACGGACGGAACCGCATAAAGTGACGTCACGAATCGTAAAGCCTCGCAATAAATTATTTTGATTGGTTTCGCCTGATTGCCAACAAGAAGTGTTATTGCGTAAAAAATCCAGCGCGCCGTGCCGGGCGATGACAATTGACTGCCGTCGACGCTCGCTCCGATGTTAATTTCTTGCGGGCAGGGGACTTTATCCCGGCACTCTTATGTTTTGTTAATTAATCCCGCGATTGTTTAATCGCATTGTCAGGTTTTATGGGCTGCTGGGGCCATTAAGGTTTCTACCACTGCTGCGAAGGCGCTGCAAGTTTCGCAGCGGGACTGTACGCTTTCGCGCTTTGGCGAGTCGTCCAGTCGCTGTTCTCAGCGTTCCTCCCGGTTGTATTTCGTCTGTATCTCAGATAATAACTTAGATACGTGGTTGACCTAAACCAGAAACCAGTTAGTCTTCCTGGTGTTCCATAATTCAGTTACATGTAAAAAAATCCAAGAAAAATACACAAAATCGTTAAAAAACACGTATCGAAACTTGCACTAGACGAAGAAATTTATTTGGGCCAGTCCAAGCTGTCCCCAAAATAATTTTGGCGCGTTGAACACGAATCTGAAGCTAGTTATTACATTCTAACGTACTACATCGTCTTCGAAAAACCTGCGCAGAGGATTCTGGATTACACAGGTCAACAAGGGTCAAGAAGCAGACACACTATATGCGTTCCCGAAGGATTTTGGTGCGCCGAATCCGAATCTGGCGCAGAACTGCTATATCACGTCAGGTTTTTGAGATATCCCAACCTAAAAGTGCAAAAACACTGTTTTTCGTCATATTTGAGGTTATGTAGTAATGTCATCTATTCTTTTTTATTTTTAAATACATATAGTTTAAAAGTACAAGGCTCCCTCTTTCGAATGCCGTTGAGTTTGCTCAAATATCTTTTTTTTTCGTTGAGATATCACATGTTGAAATTTCTAAGTTTATCAGTTTCTTAATATGCGAAAATCTACTAAGGATCCCTTAGACGTCAAACAGTTGATTGCAATTCAGAAACTTCATACTCAGAAACCTTCAGTACATACGAACTCAAACTCACAAACTCAAAATCCACAAACCCACAAACCCCAAACCCACAATCCCTAAACCCACAAACCCCAATCCCACAAAACCCGAACCTACAAACTCCAAGCTTACAAACTCCGAGCCCACCAACTCCAACCCAACTCCGTGTGGGTATGAAGTTTCTCAATTGCAACCGACTGCTTGATGTCTAAGGGATCCTTAGTAGATTTTCGCATATTAAGAAACTGAGAAACTTAAAAATTTCAACATGTGATATCTCAACGGGAAAAAAAAGATATTTGAGCAAACTCAACGGCATTCGAAGGATGGAGCCTTGTACTTTTAGATTCGATGTATTAGTTTTTTTGAAAAATAATAGATGGCATTACTACATAACCTCAAATATGACAAAAAACAGTGTTTTTTGCAGTTTTAGGTTGGGATATCTCAAAAACCTGACGTGACAGAGTAATTCTGCTGCCAGATTCGGATTCAGCGCACCTAAATCCTTCAGAAATATATATTCAAGTTTATGCTTAAAAAAAGTTAAATTTTGTTTTGGTCTGTGTTATTTTCGAACTGCCGTCTTCAGTTTCTCTTTTAAGTAATAAACAAAAGATGTGGCTGCATTTTTAGCTGCTGAACTAAAGAGTTCAAGGTTGGTAGTACCAGGAACGAAATGAACTTTTTACGAAGATCGAGGAAAGGAGTATCGAAAATTCTTCAATAAAGATTCTTGTTTGGTGTTCTGTGAACATGGTTTGGTGAATGAATTGAAACCTATGCAGAGCATAACTCACAAGCTTATGGCAACTTGAAAATAATATCAACCATTTTGGTGCAGCAGTCAGGTTTTACCAAGTATTCCAGTTCCTTGTGTCTATGGGATAGTCGAACAAATCACTACAAAAAGAAACTATGACCGACAAGAGAAACACCCAACCTAGATTCTTCGAAAATACTGTTTCCTCTGCTCAATATAAGACTGATGAAACAATATGGCAAAGCTTTGAATAAACACGGAAATTATTTTCAATGCTTAATGATGACCATAAATCCGAAATATGTCCCAGGATGAACATTTCATAACAACAAAGACAGGGCTACGATACTATTGAAGCAGAAATGATAAGGATCTATAATACTTAGGATATTTAATGGGCGTAAAAATTAATTTGAGCAGAAATGATAAGGATCTATCAATACTTAGGATGTTTAATGGACGTAAAAATTCATTTCTTGAATTCTGAAGTACTTTCCTGAAACATTAGAGTTTGAATTTTTCCATTCAATAATTTCCTGCATTTTTTCAAAATACTTACATAGGAGGAACCAAGAAGGTTAACCAGTGTCAGATTCATGTTCACCTATTCAAAATACATTGGAATAAGACCTGAACTGGTCCAAATATATTTCTTCGGATATACTATCCCGAAGCTCGATGCGATGAATCCAAATTTGGCATCAGAAGTCCTCCATCACGTCAGGTTTTCGAGATATTCTAACCTAAATGTGTGAAAACCTACTTTTCTTCTTCAACATTCATTTTGATTCGTTCAAATGTCTCATTTCCTCTCCGGTAGATTGTTTGGTGATATTGATTCGTCGATATCCGGAGATTGAGTAGTCAAGTGAAGAAATTACCATCACTATAGCCTTATTCTTCTTTCTATTATAAATAATTCTGAGATCGTAGAAATCGTGTATTGAATTTGAATATATCCGGAACTTTTAAACAGCAGATGTCTCAATTTTGTAACCCTGGATATTGGATTGTCTCTCGAAAGATGTTGGAGAGATCTGGGAATTACGTAGACTGTTTTAATTCCACTTATTATCAGTTCTAATGGTCTATTTGTATCTCGCAATAAATCTTCTCCTGGTGCTATAGACAAAACATAGTGCAAAACAAGTCGTACTCCCTATTCCGTCACAGTAGTATTATTGTAAAAATAAACCATATTCATCATAGACTCGCTTTACGTTTTCATGGAAATTTTATACCTTCGCAGGTTCGATCCGCCATATTGGATCTGAAATTTTGGACTTTGTAATTCTGTCTTCGGATTCGTAATCAGCGACATGGAAAATCTGTAGAACTAGTGGGAATTTAGATGTTTGTGATTTGATTCTTCTTTCTTTTGGACTCGTTTTCCTAATATCGACGAATACCTCAAACTAAACAATTTCAACAGACGATTCCTTGGAGAGGAAAGATCTCTGAATAATTCACAATGGATTTTGAAGGGAAATATTAGTACTTTCCGATGCCAAAACGGGTTTTGTGGAGGAAAAATACCTCGTGATGTAACATTTTTCACACTTTTAAGTTAAGACATTTAAAAAATCTGACGTTATAGAACAAAAATCTTCCGATTTCGAGTTTAAAATTTTGTTGGCTTGTATTATTTAAAGAAAATTATCACACCATGTTAAGAAATAATTCCCCCATAGTAAAAATGGTTGGATATCCATCACAATTTCGCTACAGTCTATTATTTGTTAGATCGGTTAGATCTATACACTGCACTATTACATCCTATAAATACTTTGCATTTTTTAATTAAAAATGGTAGAAAATGTCACAAAATGTTGTGCAAATATTAAGTATTTAAAAGAATTTTCTGAACGTAGATTTTTTCACGCCTGACTACGGATGGAACGAAACATCCCATTTTTTATTGTTTATTACTTTTTGTCAATAGCATGCCCCCAATTGACGTATTCCAGGAATCATTGAAACGCAGTAATTATTCTCAAGGATCATCCTCTTCTAGAGTAATTATTTTTGTATATAATTAACGAAACAATTACTGATACCATTCATAATTACACTTTAATGCAAATCCGATATATTTTTTAGTTATTCGTAATTATTCTGTTCTCTGGAAGTATTTTTTTCATTATATGACGTAACTGATTTAAAACTACATCAATGTAGTGGTTATTTTACATAGCGAGAATGCAGGTTTCAGCATGAGCTGAAAAGCATGAGGGCCCTTTAATACACGTTTTCGAAAACTATCATTAAAAGTTGACTTTTATGTGATATTTATTAAGTATCAAAACAACAGTTACGGAGGAGGTACGTGAATTTTACCGTAGAAGTGGAAGATGCTATGGACAACGGGAGGTAAGTCAAGTAACTAAAATGCATGTTTTATGAACAAATAAATAGAAATATTTGACGAATATTACATTTTATTAATTATTATTAATGAATATTTATAGTGATTGTACAGTTACAGTTAGTAACATTTATAAAATCTGGATAATTATTCCCCTCTCGTTTACTAATTATCACATTTTTCTCAAAATGATTTGACAGCTCTATTTCAGTCACCGTAGGCTCAATATTATCTGACTGATCCATTAAAACAGCATGATGCGACGTACTACTAGAACATGGAGTTGAAGTGTCATTGTAAACAATCCTGATGGCTATTTAATTTTTGTTACTTAAACTGTCAGCAACATAAATTTCTGCAGTTGTGGCTGATTTCCACCCATGTCTCTTGATTGCTAATACATCAATTCTTGTATTAGCCAGTAACGTTGCCGATGTTATTCGGAATGAAAGGCCCATATATGTTTCAGGATGTTCTAGTTTCAAAAACTGTGTAATATTTAGTAATTTTTCCACTTCCAATAATGTATAAACGGTACAGTTCTGCAAATATTCATGAACAATTGATCATTGCAAAATCAAAGATTTCTTCTACGCGATGTTCAAAAAACTCTCTTCGCTTGTGTGCAACAAAGAATAACTTTTTACACTTGTTTCCTAAATAACTATTAGTCATAGATATACATATCGAGTACCATCACTCACTGACTTTTCTAGTTATTCCTGGTATAATATTTTTTAATAAAACTCATCCGGAACTGATCAGTGAAGGGCATACAAAAGACATCCCAGTTGATATAAATTTCTCCAACACAGTAAAATATGACCATGTCATACCTATATGGTATATTTCAGATATTTCATTTTTCATAAGGATCGGTACTGAACTATTAGATTAGGAATATAAGGAAGACGTCCATACATCATTCCGTCCATAAAAAAAATTGATTTAAATGTTATAATACAACGCCATGTCATAAATTCTAACCGAGTGACTGTTATAAATTGACATAAATACATCATTTAATCATTGAGGACGTATTCCTGGCAACATGACAATTAAAATTTATTGGTAAACTTAATTTCCACTCTAATTATAATGCCGTATATATGATTTCTATCTCGTCAATTAAATGTTTGCTGTACTGCTATGCGTCGCTATAAATTTTATTAATGATCGCCAAAAGTACGTGGGGTACAATTATACGGAGCTAGGTCTGGCTCAACAAAGGAAAAAATTATATTTTTATCTCCTGTATCTGGTATTAATTAGATTATACTAGTTTATATAGTTAATACTTTCCTTTCCTCCTCTATAAAGCATTTTAGTTCCTTGTAAACGATAGACCCAAAATCCTCACCGCTCCTGTCCTACAATTTTTATCTTACACATCGACACTAATTAGATGTTTGTCGAATACATTTTTAAAGTATTAATCTTCCGCCACAGCGGACGACCTTATGGTAAACAACCAGCGGTACAAAGTAAGATAAATTGTACCTGACAGGGGACTTCGAGACGTATTAGAGACGATTTTGATAAATGCTTTAACGGTAATAATATTTGGTACAACAGAATTGACACTGCCATAAAAAACTGTAGCAGTGCAGCATTACTTGCCCGATGCGAAATCATTAACATTGGAAGATCACGACCCATGCCGAGGGAAAAGCGGAGACAGTGCATTGGCGTATCTATTGTTTTATTATATTATTAACAAACCCAGTTATAGAATGAATAAATGCATGGCAATATGAAAATGCGTGTAATAGCAACAGGATAAGAATAAAAGAACTAATAAAACTTGTTGAAAAAACATATATAGTTGCGAATGAATAAAAAACAGGTAAAACAACAATATGTGTTAACAAATAATAGAACAAATAAAATTAGAACAAAATACAAATAAATACATTTATCAATTAATGAAAAACATCACATGAATATAATTTTTGACGAACAAAAACAGGACAAGAAAACACAAAAGAAGAACAATTATAAAAGCACAAATATATGTAAATGTCTGCCAAAATAGAATTAAATAAGCCCAGACTGTTCTCAATGTTAACTAATGCTCAATTGGTGTAACAAACAAACTAGATCTAGTTACTTAGCCTAGGAAAGCGATAATTAATTTGTGATATAATGCAATCAATTTTGTGGTGGAAAATTTTATACAAGAACAAAGTTTCTCCTAAAAAGTCCCTCCATTTCAAACATAAAAATAAGTCACATCAAAAATAAATCTTTCAGATTTAAAAAAAAAAATCTATGCACTTTTCGGTTAATGATAAGTTTTGCCAAACTTTAATGGCGTATTCTACCGATGAAAATAATCAATATTTGCCCTATAAAAATGTTTGATAGGACGCTCTCCTACGGAGATACAGGGTGTTAAAAGTTTCAAATATTTATATGATTTTTCCTGTAACCTAATTGGTAAAAAATATTTAGTGATAAAATTTGGGTGATGCCATTTTTTAGTAGGGAATATTTTTTCATTGATAATTTATTCCAAAATACACTCCAGTGGCGTAGTTATTGGGGGAGTAGGGGACCTTTTTTGAAAAAAAAAATCATACGCCACTGGTTTTTTAAATAATTTAAATGCTTTTAAAATATACAATCAATTTGTGGCAATAAAGTATTCTTGTAAAGTAGTCGTAAAATTTACTGGTCTTTAGATAATTGGGAAACAAAAGTTGATTATATTCATCGGTAGAATACGCCGTTTGGCAAAACTTATCATTAACACCCTGTATAACAGTTACAATAAGGAGATCAAACCACAGAGGCATACTCCAACTTGGGTCTAACAAGACATATTGTAACAAATTGGAAATACACAAAAAAAATTTATCACAATGGAAATATTACCTGACCGAACTTTAGATCAAAAATAAAATTAATTAAAATATAGCAGACAATAAAATAGCATAAAATTGTTAATACAAAGACTCTGAATATAAAATAAGTATCAAATAAGAATATCATATAGTATAAAGGAGATAATTTTAAATTTAACTCATAAGTGCAAAAATAATTTGAAAAAAAAAACATGACATCGATAATTGCCAGACCCAGTATAATAAGAAAACAGAATTTAAACCCAGTGTGACATATATCAAAAGAAAGACAAATATCCATAGATGAATATGATATGCATAAATTAGGTAGACGATTAGATGTAGAGAAGATATTTTCAATCAACTGAATTCAATGATGAAATTTTAATATCAAATGTCAAATTAAATTATAAAATTTATCACATGTCAAAACTAAAGTTGGCTTTACAAGAACCAGA